>NC_059133.1:71272378-71563371 GCF_020740605.2 Lemur catta | reverse complement strand
TGTTCTTTTAAGTATTATTCTGTTGTGGTTTCAGCATTATTTTCAGAACCTGAGCAGGGTTCTCGCATTAGCATAAGAATCCTGCCTGGTAGTTGAGACTTCTGGGTGGGGTGTAAGTGCGGTTCTTCTGTCAGCCCTGCCTTTGATTTGTTTACCTCCAGAGTTGGAAAGTGCATATTTGCGTGAGATGGGAAAAGTGTGGATCGTGCTTCAGATTTCATCCTGACACTTTGAAATGACCAGTGTGTTGGTAATTATTTGCCATTTCCATGGCATTTGGCACCGTAATAGTCATGAGGTCGGTCTCTGCATCCTGAAGCCTATGATGCTTTTTGCAGACAAACCTCTGCTGAGGCCCAGGTAACTTGCTATTTCCCATAGCTGGCACAGGAGCCTTGGAAGATAGGATTGTTTTCAGCATTATTTCACCATCCTTTCACCACTGTTTCAAGAACGGGAGCCCTTTTCAACCGTTAGTGGAAGAATCCTTCTTTGGAGATGAGATATTTTTCTGGGGTGGCAAGTGCAGGGCCTCTGTCAGTCCTGGGTTTGTTGGACTAGCGCCAGACATGAGAAGTGCGCCTTTGTGGGACAGGTGAATAGTGCGGATCCTGTTTCAGTCTAAAGACTGAAACAGGATCCGCACTTTTCACCGTTCCTTTCACAATCATTTGATTCATCAGCTAGGAATGGCGATTGCTTCACCAGACCAATCGAAGGCTAGGCCAAAGTAACTCGATGTTTCCAAGAGGTGTGTGGCCCAACTTTTGAAAGAACCGCTAAGTGGAGAACTATTTGGTATTTTTCCGAAGCACTTTTCACCGTAATTGTCATAAGGTTGGTCTCTGCATCCTTAAGCATACCAGAGTCTTCACAGACGAAACAGGCTGAGGCCCAGTAATCTTGGCATTTCCAATAGTTGGTCCTAGAGACTACCAAGAAAGTGTTCTTTTAAGTATTATTCTGTTGTGGTTTCAGCATTATTTTCAGAACCCGAGCAGGGTTCTCGCATTAGCATAAGAATCCTGCCTGGTAGTTGAGATTTCTGGGTGGGGTGTAAGTGCGGGGCTTCTGTCAGCCCTGCCTTTGATTTGTTTACCTCCAGAGTTGGAAAGTGCATATTTGCGTGAGATGGGAAAAGTGTGGATCATGCTTCAGATTTCATCCTGACACTTTGAAATGACCAGTGTGTTGGTAATTATTTGCATTTCCATGGCGTTTGGCACAGAAATAGTCATGAGGTCGGTCTCTGCATCCTGAAGCCTATGATGCTTTTTGCAGAGAAACCTCTGCTCAGGCCCAGGTAACTTGCTATTTCCCATAGCTGGCACAGGAGCCTTGGAAGATAGGATTGTTTTCAGTATTATTTCACCATCCTTTCACCACTGATTCAAGAACGGGAGCCCTTTTCAACCGTTAGTGGAAGAATCCTTCTTTGGAGATGAGATATTTTTCTGGGGTGGCAAGTACAGGGCCTCTGTCAGTCCTGGGTTTGTTGGACTAGCGCCAGACATGAGAAGTGCGCCTTTGTGGGACAGGTGAATAGTGCGGATCCTGTTTCAGTCTAAAGACTGAAACAGGATCCGCACTTTTCACCGTTCCTTTCAGAATCATTTGATTCATCAGCTAGGAATGGCGATTGCTTCACCAGACCAATCGAAGGCTAGGCCAAAGTAACTCGATATTTCCAAGAGGTGTGTGGCCCAACTTTTGAAAGAACCGCTAAGTGGAGAACTATTTGGTATTTTTCCGAAGCACTTTTCACCGTAATTGTCATAAGGTTGGTCTCTGCATCCTTAAGCATACCAGAGTCTTCACAGACGAAACAGGCTGAGGCCCAGTAATCTTGGCATTTCCAATAGTTGGTCCTAGAGACTACCAAGAAAGTGTTCTTTTAAGTATTATTCTGTTGTGGTTTCAGCATTATTTTCAGAACCTGAGCAGGGTTCTCGCATTAGCATAAGAATCCTGCCTGGTAGTTGAGACTTCTGGGTGGGGTGTAAGTGCGGGGCTTCTGTCAGCCCTGCCTTTGATTTGTTTACCTCCAGAGTTGGAAAGTGCATATTTGCGTGAGATGGGAAAAGTGTGGATCGTGCTTCAGATTTCATCCTGACACTTTGAAATGACCAGTGTGTTGGTAATTATTTGCATTTCCATGGCGTTTGGCACAGAAATAGTCATGAGGTCGGTCTCTGCATCCTGAAGCCTATGATGCTTTTTGCAGAGAAACCTCTGCTGAGGCCCAGGTAACTTGCTATTTCCCATAGCTGGCACAGGAGCCTTGGAAGATAGGATGGTTTTCAGTATTATTTCACCATCCTTTCACCACTGTTTCAAGAACGGGAGCCCTTTTCAACCGTTAGTGGAAGAATCCTTCTTTGGAGATGAGATATTTTTCTGGGGTGGCAAGTGCAGGGCCTCTGTCAGTCCTGGGTTTGTTGGACTAGCGCCAGACATGAGAAGTGCGCCTTTGTGGGACAGGTGAATAGTGCGGATCCTGTTTCAGTCTAAAGACTGAAACAGGATCCGCACTTTTCACCGTTCCTTTCAGAATCATTTGATTCATCAGCTAGGAATGGCGATTGCTTCACCAGACCAATCGAAGGCTAGGCCAAAGTAACTCGATGTTTCCAAGAGGTGTGTGGCCCAACTTTTGAAAGAACCGCTAAGTGGAGAACTATTTGGTATTTTTCCGAAGCACTTTTCACCGTAATTGTCATAAGGTTGGTCTCTGCATCCTTAAGCATACCAGAGTCTTCACAGACGAAACAGGCTGAGGCCCAGTAATCTTGGCATTTCCAATAGTTGGTCCTAGAGACTACCAAGAAAGTGTTCTTTTAAGTATTATTCTGTTGTGGTTTCAGCATTATTTTCAGAACCTGAGCAGGGTTCTCGCATTAGCATAAGAATCCTGCCTGGTAGTTGAGACTTCTGGGTGGGGTGTAAGTGCGGTTCTTCTGTCAGCCCTGCCTTTGATTTGTTTACCTCCAGAGTTGGAAAGTGCATATTTGCGTGAGATGGGAAAAGTGTGGATCGTGCTTCAGATTTCATCCTGACACTTTGAAATGACCAGTGTGTTGGTAATTATTTGCCATTTCCATGGCATTTGGCACCGTAATAGTCATGAGGTCGGTCTCTGCATCCTGAAGCCTATGATGCTTTTTGCAGACAAACCTCTGCTGAGGCCCAGGTAACTTGCTATTTCCCATAGCTGGCACAGGAGCCTTGGAAGATAGGATTGTTTTCAGCATTATTTCACCATCCTTTCACCACTGTTTCAAGAACGGGAGCCCTTTTCAACCGTTAGTGGAAGAATCCTTCTTTGGAGATGAGATATTTTTCTGGGGTGGCAAGTGCAGGGCCTCTGTCAGTCCTGGGTTTGTTGGACTAGCGCCAGACATGAGAAGTGCGCCTTTGTGGGACAGGTGAATAGTGCGGATCCTGTTTCAGTCTAAAGACTGAAACAGGATCCGCACTTTTCACCGTTCCTTTCACAATCATTTGATTCATCAGCTAGGAATGGCGATTGCTTCACCAGACCAATCGAAGGCTAGGCCAAAGTAACTCGATGTTTCCAAGAGGTGTGTGGCCCAACTTTTGAAAGAACCGCTAAGTGGAGAACTATTTGGTATTTTTCCGAAGCACTTTTCACCGTAATTGTCATAAGGTTGGTCTCTGCATCCTTAAGCATACCAGAGTCTTCACAGACGAAACAGGCTGAGGCCCAGTAATCTTGGCATTTCCAATAGTTGGTCCTAGAGACTACCAAGAAAGTGTTCTTTTAAGTATTATTCTGTTGTGGTTTCAGCATTATTTTCAGAACCCGAGCAGGGTTCTCGCATTAGCATAAGAATCCTGCCTGGTAGTTGAGATTTCTGGGTGGGGTGTAAGTGCGGGGCTTCTGTCAGCCCTGCCTTTGATTTGTTTACCTCCAGAGTTGGAAAGTGCATATTTGCGTGAGATGGGAAAAGTGTGGATCATGCTTCAGATTTCATCCTGACACTTTGAAATGACCAGTGTGTTGGTAATTATTTGCATTTCCATGGCGTTTGGCACAGAAATAGTCATGAGGTCGGTCTCTGCATCCTGAAGCCTATGATGCTTTTTGCAGAGAAACCTCTGCTCAGGCCCAGGTAACTTGCTATTTCCCATAGCTGGCACAGGAGCCTTGGAAGATAGGATTGTTTTCAGTATTATTTCACCATCCTTTCACCACTGATTCAAGAACGGGAGCCCTTTTCAACCGTTAGTGGAAGAATCCTTCTTTGGAGATGAGATATTTTTCTGGGGTGGCAAGTGCAGGGCCTCTGTCAGTCCTGGGTTTGTTGGACTAGCGCCAGACATGAGAAGTGCGCCTTTGTGGGACAGGTGAATAGTGCGGATCCTGTTTCAGTCTAAAGACTGAAACAGGATCCGCACTTTTCACCGTTCCTTTCAGAATCATTTGATTCATCAGCTAGGAATGGCGATTGCTTCACCAGACCAATCGAAGGCTAGGCCAAAGTAACTCGATATTTCCAAGAGGTGTGTGGCCCAACTTTTGAAAGAACCGCTAAGTGGAGAACTATTTGGTATTTTTCCGAAGCACTTTTCACCGTAATTGTCATAAGGTTGGTCTCTGCATCCTTAAGCATACCAGAGTCTTCACAGACGAAACAGGCTGAGGCCCAGTAATCTTGGCATTTCCAATAGTTGGTCCTAGAGACTACCAAGAAAGTGTTCTTTTAAGTATTATTCTGTTGTGGTTTCAGCATTATTTTCAGAACCTGAGCAGGGTTCTCGCATTAGCATAAGAATCCTGCCTGGTAGTTGAGACTTCTGGGTGGGGTGTAAGTGCGGGGCTTCTGTCAGCCCTGCCTTTGATTTGTTTACCTCCAGAGTTGGAAAGTGCATATTTGCGTGAGATGGGAAAAGTGTGGATCGTGCTTCAGATTTCATCCTGACACTTTGAAATGACCAGTGTGTTGGTAATTATTTGCATTTCCATGGCGTTTGGCACAGAAATAGTCATGAGGTCGGTCTCTGCATCCTGAAGCCTATGATGCTTTTTGCAGAGAAACCTCTGCTGAGGCCCAGGTAACTTGCTATTTCCCATAGCTGGCACAGGAGCCTTGGAAGATAGGATTGTTTTCAGTATTATTTCACCATCCTTTCACCACTGTTTCAAGAACGGGAGCCCTTTTCAACCGTTAGTGGAAGAATCCTTCTTTGGAGATGAGATATTTTTCTGGGGTGGCAAGTGCAGGGCCTCTGTCAGTCCTGGGTTTGTTGGACTAGCGCCAGACATGAGAAGTGCGCCTTTGTGGGACAGGTGAATAGTGCGGATCCTGTTTCAGTCTAAGGACTGAAACAGGATCCGCACTTTTCACCGTTCCTTTTAGAATCATTTGATTCATCAGCTAGGAATGGCGATTGCTTCACCAGACCAATCGAAGGCTAGGCCAAACTAACTCCATGTTTCCAAGAGGTGTGTGGCCCAACTATTGAAAGAACCGCTAAGTGGAGAACTATTTGGTATTTTTCCGAAGCACTTTTCACCGTAATTGTCAGAAGGTTGGTCTCTGCATCCTTAAGCATACCAGAGTCTTCACAGACGAAACAGGCTGAGGCCCAGTAATCTTGGCATTTCCAGTAGTTGGTCCTAGAGACTACCAAGAAAGTGTTCTTTTAAGTATTATTCCGTTGTGGTTTCAGCATTATTTTCAGTACCCGAGCAGGGTTCTGGCATTAGCATAAGAATCCTGCCTGGTAGTTGAGATTTCTGGGTGGGGTGTAAGTGCGGGGCTTCTGTCAGCCCTGCCTTTGATTTGTTTACCTCCAGAGTTGGAAAGTGCATATTTGCGTGAGATGGGAAAAGTGTGGATCGTGCTTCAGATTTCATCCTGAGACTTTGAAATGACCAGTGTGTTGGTAATTATTTGCATTTCCATGGCGTTTGGCACCGTAATAGTCATGAGGTCGGTCTCTGCATCCTGAAGCCTATGATGCTTTTTGCAGACAAACCTCTGCTGAGGCCCAGGTAACTTGCTATTTCCCATAGCTGGCACAGGAGCCTTGGAAGATAGGATTGTTTTCAGTATTATTTCGCCATCCTTTCACCACTGTTTCAAGAACGGGAGCCCTTTTCAACCGTTAGTGGAAGAATCCTTCTTTGGAGATGAGATATTTTTCTGGGGTGGCAAGTGCAGGGCCTCTGTCAGTCCTGGGTTTGTTGGACTAGCGCCAGACATGAGAAGTGCGCCTTTGTGGGACAGGTGAATAGTGCGGATCCTGTTTCAGTCTAAAGACTGAAACAGGATCCGCACTTTTCACCGTTCCTTTCACAATCATTTGATTCATCAGCTAGGAATGGCGATTGCTTCACCAGACCAATCGAAGGCTAGGCCAAAGTAACTCGATGTTTCCAAGAGGTGTGTGGCCCAACTATTGAAAGAACCGCTAAGTGGAGAACTATTTGGTATTTTTCCGAAGCACTTTTCACCGTAATTGTCATAAGGTTGGTCTCTGCATCCTTAAGCATACCAGAGTCTTCACAGACGAAACAGGCTGAGGCCCAGTAATCTTGGCATTTCCAGTAGTTGGTCCTAGAGACTACCAAGAAAGTGTTCTTTTAAGTATTATTCTGTTGTGGTTTCAGCATTATTTTCAGAACCCGAGCAGGGTTCTCGCATTAGCATAAGAATCCTGCCTGGTAGTTGAGATTTCTGGGTGGGGTGTAAGTGCTGGGCTTCTGTCAGCCCTGCCTTTGATTTGTTTACCTCCAGAGTTGGAAAGTGCATATTTGCGTGAGATGGGAAAAGTGTGGATCGTGCTTCAGATTTCATCCTGAGACTTTGAAATGACCAGTGTGTTGGTAATTATTTGCATTTCCATGGCGTTTGGCACAGAAATAGTCATGAGGTCGGTCTCTGCATCCTGAAGCCTATGATGCTTTTTGCAGAGAAACCTCTGCTGAGGCCCAGGTAACTTGCTATTTCCCATAGCTGGCACAGAAGCCTTGGAAGATAGGATTGTTTTCAGCATTATTTCACCATCCTTTCACCACTGTTTCAAGAACGGGAGCCATTTTCAACCGTTAGTGGAAGAATCCTTCTTTGGAGATGAGATATTTTTCTGGGGTGGCAAGTGCAGGGCCTCTGTCAGTCCTGGGTTTGTTGGACTAGCGCCAGACATGAGAAGTGCGCCTTTGTGGGACAGGTGAATAGTGCGGATCCTGTTTCAGTCTAAAGACTGAAACAGGATCCGCACTTTTCACCGTTCCTTTCAGAATCATTTGATTCATCAGCTAGGAATGGCGATTGCTTCACCAGAACAATCGAAGGCTAGGCCAAAGTAACTCGATGTTTCCAAGAGGTGTGTGGCCCAACTTTTGAAAGAACCGCTAAGTGGAGAACTATTTGGAATTTTCCGAAGCACTTTTCACCGTAATTGTCAGAAGGTTGGTCTCTGCCTCCTTAAGCATACCAGAGTCTTCACAGACGAAACAGGCTGAGGCCCAGTAATCTTGGCATTTCCAATAGTTGGTCCTAGAGACTACCAAGAAAGTGTTCTTTTAAGTATTATTCTGTTGTGGTTTCAGCATTATTTTCAGAACCTGAGCAGGGTTCTCGCATTAGCATAAGAATCCTGCCTGGTAGTTGAGACTTCTGGGTGGGGTGTAAGTGCGGGGCTTCTGTCAGCCCTGCCTTTGATTTGTTTACCTCCAGAGTTGGAAAGTGCATATTTGCGTGAGATGGGAAAAGTGTGGATCGTGCTTCAGATTTCATCCTGAGACTTTGAAATGACCAGTGTGTTGGTAATTATTTGCATTTCCATGGCGTTTGGCACAGAAATAGTCATGAGGTCGGTCTCTGCATCCTGAAGCCTATGATGCTTTTTGCAGAGAAACCTCTGCTGAGGCCCAGGTAACTTGCTATTTCCCATAGCTGGCACAGGAGCCTTGGAAGATAGGATTGTTTTCAGTATTATTTCACCATCCTTTCACCACTGTTTCAAGAACGGGAGCCCTTTTCAACCGTTAGTGGAAGAATCCTTCTTTGGAGATGAGATATTTTTCTGGGGTGGCAAGTGCAGGGCCTCTGTCAGTCCTGGGTTTGTTGGACTAGCGCCAGACATGAGAAGTGCGCCTTTGTGGGACAGGTGAATAGTGCGGATCCTGTTTCAGTCTAAAGACTGAAACAGGATCCGCACTTTTCACCGTTCCTTTCAGAATCATTTGATTCATCAGCTAGGAATGGCGATTGCTTCACCAGACCAATCGAAGGCTAGGCCAAACTAACTCGATGTTTCCAAGAGGTGTGTGGCCCAACTTTTGAAAGAACCGCTAAGTGGAGAACTATTTGGTATTTTTCCGAAGCACTTTTCACCGTAATTGTCATAAGGTTGGTCTCTGCATCCTTAAGCATACCAGAGTCTTCACAGACGAAACAGGCTGAGGCCCAGTAATCTTGGCATTTCCAATAGTTGGTCCTAGAGACTACCAAGAAAGTGTTCTTTTAAGTATTATTCTGTTGTGGTTTCAGCATTATTTTCATAACCTGAGCAGGGTTCTCGCATTAGCATAAGAATCCTGCCTGGTAGTTGAGACTTCTGGGTGGGGTGTAAGTGCGGGGCTTCTGTCAGCCCTGCCTTTGATTTGTTTACCTCCAGAGTTGGAAAGTGCATATTTGCGTGAGATGGGAAAAGTGTGGATCGTGCTTCAGATTTCATCCTGACACTTTGAAATGACCAGTGTGTTGGTAATTATTTGCATTTCCATGGCGTTTGGCACAGAAATAGTCATGAGGTCGGTCTCTGCATCCTGAAGCCTATGATGCTTTTTGCAGAGAAACCTCTGCTGAGGCCCAGGTAACTTGCTATTTCCCATAGCTGGCACAGGAGCCTTGGAAGATAGGATTGTTTTCAGTATTATTTCACCATCCTTTCACCACTGTTTCAAGAACGGGAGCCCTTTTCAACCGTTAGTGGAAGAATCCTTCTTTGGAGATGAGATATTTTTCTGGGGTGGCAAGTGCAGGGCCTCTGTCAGTCCTGGGTTTGTTGGACTAGCGCCAGACATGAGAAGTGCGCCTTTGTGGGACAGGTGAATAGTGCGGATCCTGTTTCAGTCTAAAGACTGAAACAGGATCCGCACTTTTCACCGTTCCTTTCAGAATCATTTGATTCATCAGCTAGGAATGGCGATTGCTTCACCAGACCAATCGAAGGCTAGGCCAAAGTAACTCGATGTTTCCAAGAGGTGTGTGGCCCAACTTTTGAAAGAACCGCTAAGTGGAGAACTATTTGGAATTTTCCGAAGCACTTTTCACCGTAATTGTCAGAAGGTTGGTCTCTGCCTCCTTAAGCATACCAGAGTCTTCACAGACGAAACAGGCTGAGGCCCAGTAATCTTGGCATTTCCAATAGTTGGTCCTAGAGACTACCAAGAAAGTGTTCTTTTAAGTATTATTCTGTTGTGGTTTCAGCATTATTTTC
Source organism: Lemur catta (assembly GCF_020740605.2). Taxonomy (NCBI): domain Eukaryota; kingdom Metazoa; phylum Chordata; class Mammalia; order Primates; family Lemuridae; genus Lemur; species Lemur catta. The sequence continues at coordinate 71,553,897 of NC_059133.1, read as the reverse complement.
AGAACCCGAGCAGGGTTCTCGCATTAGCATAAGAATCCTGCCTGGTAGTTGAGATTTCTGGGTGGGGTGTAAGTGCGGGGCTTCTGTCAGCCCTGCCTTTGATTTGTTTACCTCCAGAGTTGGAAAGTGCATATTTGCGTGAGATGGGAAAAGTGTGGATCGTGCTTCAGATTTCATCCTGACACTTTGAAATGACCAGTGTGTTGGTAATTATTTGCCATTTCCATGGCGTTTGGCACCGTAATAGTCATGAGGTCGGTCTCTGCATCCTGAAGCCTATGATGCTTTTTGCAGAGAAACCTCTGCTGAGGCCCAGGTAACTTGCTATTTCCCATAGCTGGCACAGGAGCCTTGGAAGATAGGATTGTTTTCAGTATTATTTCACCATCCTTTCACCACTGTTTCAAGAACCGGAGCCCTTTTCAACCGTTAGTGGAAGAATCCTTCTTTGGAGATGAGATATTTTTCTGGGGTGGCAAGTGCAGGGCCTCTGTCAGTCCTGGGTTTGTTGGACTAGCGCCAGACATGAGAAGTGCGCCTTTGTGGGACAGGTGAATAGTGCGGATCCTGTTTCAGTCTAAAGACTGAAACAGGATCCGCACTTTTCACCGTTCCTTTCAGAATCATTTGATTCATCAGCTAGGAATGGCGATTGCTTCACCAGACCAATCGAAGGCTAGGCCAAAGTAACTCGATGTTTCCAAGAGGTGTGTGGCCCAACTTTTGAAAAACCGCTAAGTGGAGAACTATTTGGTATTTTTCCGAAGCACTTTTCACCGTAATTGTCATAAGGTTGGTCTCTGCATCCTTAAGCATACCAGAGTCTTCAAAGACGAAACAGGCTGAGGCCCAGTAATCTTGGCATTTCCAATAGTTGGTCCTAGAGACTACCAAGAATGTGTTCTTTTAAGTATTATTCTGTTGTGGTTTCAGCATTATTTTCAGAACCTGAGCAGGGTTCTCGCATTAGCATAAGAATCCTGCCTGGTAGTTGAGACTTCTGGGTGGGGTGTAAGTGCGGTTCTTCTGTCAGCCCTGCCTTTGATTTGTTTACCTCCAGAGTTGGAAAGTGCATATTTGCGTGAGATGGGAAAAGTGTGGATCGTGCTTCAGATTTCATCCTGACACTTTGAAATGACCAGTGTGTTGGTAATTATTTGCCATTTCCATGGCATTTGGCACCGTAATAGTCATGAGGTCGGTCTCTGCATCCTGAAGCCTATGATGCTTTTTGCAGACAAACCTCTGCTGAGGCCCAGGTAACTTGCTATTTCCCATAGCTGGCACAGGAGCCTTGGAAGATAGGATTGTTTTCAGCATTATTTCACCATCCTTTCACCACTGTTTCAAGAACGGGAGCCCTTTTCAACCGTTAGTGGAAGAATCCTTCTTTGGAGATGAGATATTTTTCTGGGGTGGCAAGTGCAGGGCCTCTGTCAGTCCTGGGTTTGTTGGACTAGCGCCAGACATGAGAAGTGCGCCTTTGTGGGACAGGTGAATAGTGCGGATCCTGTTTCAGTCTAAAGACTGAAACAGGATCCGCACTTTTCACCGTTCCTTTCAGAATCATTTGATTCATCAGCTAGGAATGGCGATTGCTTCACCAGACCAATCGAAGGCTAGGCCAAAGTAACTCGATGTTTCCAAGAGGTGTGTGGCCCAACTTTTGAAAGAACCGCTAAGTGGAGAACTATTTGGAATTTTCCGAAGCACTTTTCACCGTAATTGTCAGAAGGTTGGTCTCTGCCTCCTTAAGCATACCAGAGTCTTCACAGACGAAACAGGCTGAGGCCCAGTAATCTTGGCATTTCCAATAGTTGGTCCTAGAGACTACCAAGAATGTGTTCTTTTAAGTATTATTCTGTTGTGGTTTCAGCATTATTTTCAGAACCCGAGCAGGGTTCTGGCATTAGCATAAGAATCCTGCCTGGTAGTTGAGATTTCTGGGTGGGGTGTAAGTGCGGGGCTTCTGTCAGCCCTGCCTTTGATTTGTTTACCTCCAGAGTTGGAAAGTGCATATTTGCGTGAGATGGGAAAAGTGTGGATCGTGCTTCAGATTTCATCCTGACACTTTGAAATGACCAGTGTGTTGGTAATTATTTGCATTTCCATGGCGTTTGGCACAGAAATAGTCATGAGGTCGGTCTCTGCATCCTGAAGCCTATGATGCTTTTTGCAGAGAAACCTCTGCTGAGGCCCAGGTAACTTGCTATTTCCCATAGCTGGCACAGGAGCCTTGGAAGATAGGATTGTTTTCAGTATTATTTCACCATCCTTTCACCACTGTTTCAAGAACGGGAGCCCTTTTCAACCGTTAGTGGAAGAATCCTTCTTTGGAGATGAGATATTTTTCTGGGGTGGCAAGTGCAGGGCCTCTGTCAGTCCTGGGTTTGTTGGACTAGCGCCAGACATGAGAAGTGCGCCTTTGTGGGACAGGTGAATAGTGCGGATCCTGTTTCAGTCTAAAGACTGAAACAGGATCCGCACTTTTCACCGTTCCTTTCAGAATCATTTGATTCATCAGCTAGGAATGGCGATTGCTTCACCAGACCAATCGAAGGCTAGGCCAAAGTAACTCGATGTTTCCAAGAGGTGTGTGGCCCAACTTTTGAAAGAACCGCTAAGTGGAGAACTATTTGGTATTTTTCCGAAGCACTTTTCACCGTAATTGTCATAAGGTTGGTCTCTGCATCCTTAAGCATACCAGAGTCTTCACAGACGAAACAGGCTGAGGCCCAGTAATCTTGGCATTTCCAATAGTTGGTCCTAGAGACTACCAAGAAAGTGTTCTTTTAAGTATTATTCTGTTGTGGTTTCAGCATTATTTTCAGAACCTGAGCAGGGTTCTCGCATTAGCATAAGAATCCTGCCTGGTAGTTGAGACTTCTGGGTGGGGTGTAAGTGCGGTTCTTCTGTCAGCCCTGCCTTTGATTTGTTTACCTCCAGAGTTGGAAAGTGCATATTTGCGTGAGATGGGAAAAGTGTGGATCGTGCTTCAGATTTCATCCTGACACTTTGAAATGACCAGTGTGTTGGTAATTATTTGCCATTTCCATGGCATTTGGCACCGTAATAGTCATGAGGTCGGTCTCTGCATCCTGAAGCCTATGATGCTTTTTGCAGACAAACCTCTGCTGAGGCCCAGGTAACTTGCTATTTCCCATAGCTGGCACAGGAGCCTTGGAAGATAGGATTGTTTTCAGCATTATTTCACCATCCTTTCACCACTGTTTCAAGAACGGGAGCCCTTTTCAACCGTTAGTGGAAGAATCCTTCTTTGGAGATGAGATATTTTTCTGGGGTGGCAAGTGCAGGGCCTCTGTCAGTCCTGGGTTTGTTGGACTAGCGCCAGACATGAGAAGTGCGCCTTTGTGGGACAGGTGAATAGTGCGGATCCTGTTTCAGTCTAAAGACTGAAACAGGATCCGCACTTTTCACCGTTCCTTTCACAATCATTTGATTCATCAGCTAGGAATGGCGATTGCTTCACCAGACCAATCGAAGGCTAGGCCAAAGTAACTCGATGTTTCCAAGAGGTGTGTGGCCCAACTTTTGAAAGAACCGCTAAGTGGAGAACTATTTTTAATTTTCCGAAGCACTTTTCACCGTAATTGTCAGAAGGTTGGTCTCTGCCTCCTTAAGCATACCAGACTCTTCACAGACTAAACAGGCTGAGGCCCAGTAATCTTGGCATTTCCAGTAGTTGGTCCTAGAGACTACCAAGAAAGTGTTCTTTTAAGTATTATTCTGTTGTGGTTTCAGCATTATTTTCAGAACCTGAGCAGGGTTCTCGCATTAGCATAAGAATCCTGCCTGGTAGTTGAGACTTCTGGGTGGGGTGTAAGTGCGGGGCTTCTGTCAGCCCTGCCTTTGATTTGTTTACCTCCAGAGTTGGAAAGTGCATATTTGCGTGAGATGGGAAAAGTGTGGATCGTGCTTCAGATTTCATCCTGACACTTTGAAATGACCAGTGTGTTGGTAATTATTTGCATTTCCATGGCGTTTGGCACAGAAATAGTCATGAGGTCGGTCTCTGCATCCTGAAGCCTATGATGCTTTTTGCAGAGAAACCTCTGCTGAGGCCCAGGTAACTTGCTATTTCCCATAGCTGGCACAGGAGCCTTGGAAGATAGGATTGTTTTCAGTATTATTTCACCATCCTTTCACCACTGTTTCAAGAACGGGAGCCCTTTTCAACCGTTAGTGGAAGAATCCTTCTTTGGAGATGAGATATTTTTCTGGGGTGGCAAGTGCAGGGCCTCTGTCAGTCCTGGGTTTGTTGGACTAGCGCCAGACATGAGAAGTGCGCCTTTGTGGGACAGGTGAATAGTGCGGATCCTGTTTCAGTCTAAAGACTGAAACAGGATCCGCACTTTTCACCGTTCCTTTCAGAATCATTTGATTCATCAGCTAGGAATGGCGATTGCTTCACCAGACCAATCGAAGGCTAGGCCAAAGTAACTCGATGTTTCCAAGAGGTGTGTGGCCCAACTTTTGAAAGAACCGCTAAGTGGAGAACTATTTGGTATTTTTCCGAAGCACTTTTCACCGTAATTGTCAGAAGGTTGGTCTCTGCATCCTTAAGCATACCAGAGTCTTCACAGACGAAACAGGCTGAGGCCCAGTAATCTTGGCATTTCCAATAGTTGGTCCTAGAGACTACCAAGAAAGTGTTGTTTTAAGTATTATTCTGTTGTGGTTTCAGCATTATTTTCAGAACCTGAGCAGGGTTCTCGCATTAGCATAAGAATCCTGCCTGTTAGTTGAGACTTCTGGGTGGGGTGTAAGTGCGTGGCTTCTGTCAGCCCTGCCTTTGATTTGTTTACCTCCAGAGTTGGAAAGTGCATATTTGCGTGAGATGGGAAAAGTGTGGATCGTGCTTCAGATTTCATCCTGACACTTTGAAATGACGAGTGTGTTGGTAATTATTTGCATTTCCATGGCGTTTGGCACAGAAATAGTCATGAGGTCGGTCTCTGCATCCTGAAGCCTATGATGCTTTTTGCAGAGAAACCTCTGCTGAGGCCCAGGTAACTTGCTATTTCCCATAGCTGGCACAGGAGCCTTGGAAGATAGGATTGTATTCAGTATTATTTCACCATCCTTTCACCACTGTTTCAAGAACGGGAGCCCTTTTCAACCGTTAGTGGAAGAATCCTTCTTTGGAGATGAGATATTTTTCTGGGGTGGCAAGTGCAGGGCCTCTGTCAGTCCTGGGTTTGTTGGACTAGCGCCAGACATGAGAAGTGCGCCTTTGTGGGACAGGTGAATAGTGCGGATCCTGTTTCAGTCTAAAGACTGAAACAGGATCCGCACTTTTCACCGTTCCTTTCAGAATCATTTGATTCATCAGCTAGGAATGGCGATTGCTTCACCAGACCAATCGAAGGCTAGGCCAAAGTAACTCGATGTTTCCAAGAGGTGTGTGGCCCAACTTTTGAAAGAACCGCTAAGTGGAGAACTATTTGGTATTTTTCCGAAGCACTTTTCACCGTAATTGTCATAAGGTTGGTCTCTGCATCCTTAAGCATACCAGAGTCTTCACAGACGAAACAGGCTGAGGCCCAGTAATCTTGGCATTTCCAATAGTTGGTCCTAGAGACTACCAAGAAAGTGTTCTTTTAAGTATTATTCTGTTGTGGTTTCAGCATTATTTTCAGAACCTGAGCAGGGTTCTCGCATTAGCATAAGAATCCTGCCTGGTAGTTGAGACTTCTGGGTGGGGTGTAAGTGCGGGGCTTCTGTCAGCCCTGCCTTTGATTTGTTTACCTCCAGAGTTGGAAAGTGCATATTTGCGTGAGATGGGAAAAGTGTGGATCGTGCTTCAGATTTCATCCTGACACTTTGAAATGACCAGTGTGTTGGTAATTATTTGCATTTCCATGGCGTTTGGCACAGAAATAGTCATGAGGTCGGTCTCTGCATCCTGAAGCCTATGATGCTTTTTGCAGAGAGACCTCTGCTGAGGCCCAGGTAACTTGCTATTTCCCATAGCTGGCACAGGAGCCTTGGAAGATAGGATTGTTTTCAGTATTATTTCACCATCCTTTCACCACTGTTTCAAGAACGGGAGCCCTTTTCAACCGTTAGTGGAAGAATCCTTCTTTGGAGATGAGATATTTTTCTGGGGTGGCAAGTGCAGGGCCTCTGTCAGTCCTGGGTTTGTTGGACTAGCGCCAGACATGAGAAGTGTGCCTTTGTGGGACAGGTGAATAGTGCGGATCCTGTTTCAGTCTAAAGACTGAAACAGGATCCGCACTTTTCACCGTTCCTTTCAGAATCATTTGATTCATCAGCTAGGAATGGCGATTGCTTCACCAGACCAATCGAAGGCTAGGCCAAAGTAACTCGATGTTTCCAAGAGGTGTGTGGCCCAACTTTTGAAAGAACCGGTAAGTGGAGAACTATTTGGTATTTTTCCGAAGCACTTTTCACCGTAATTGTCATAAGGTTGGTCTCTGCATCCTTAAGCATACCAGAGTCTTCACAGACGAAACAGGCTGAGGCCCAGTAATCTTGGCATTTCCAATAGTTGGTCCTAGAGATGACCAAGAAAGTGTTCTTTTAAGTATTATTCTGTTGTGGTTTCAGCATTATTTTCAGAAGCCGAGCAGGGTTCTCGCATTAGCATAAGAATCCTGCCTGGTAGTTGAGACTTCTGGGTGGGGTGTAAGTGCGTGGCTTCTGTCAGCCCTGCCTTTGATTTGTTTACCTCCAGAGTTGGAAAGTGCATATTTGCGTGAGATGGGAAAAGTGTGGATCGTGCTTCAGATTTCATCCTGAGACTTTGAAATGACCAGTGTGTTGGTAATTATTTGCATTTCCATGGCGTTTGGCACAGAAATAGTCATGAGGTCGGTCTCTGCATCCTGAAGCCTATGATGCTTTTTGCAGAGAAACCTCTGCTGAGGCCCAGGTAACTTGCTATTTCCCATAGCTGGCACAGGAGCCTTGGAAGATAGGATTGTTTTCAGCATTATTTCACCATCCTTTCACCACTGTTTCAAGAACGGGAGCCCTTTTCAACCGTTAGTGGAAGAATCCTTCTTTGGAGATGAGATATTTTTCTGGGGTGGCAAGTGCAGGGCCTCTGTCAGTCCTGGGTTTGTTGGACTAGCGCCAGACATGAGAAGTGCGCCTTTGTGGGACAGGTGAATAGTGCGGATCCTGTTTCAGTCTAAAGACTGAAACAGGATCCGCACTTTTCACCGTTCCTTTCAGAATCATTTGATTCATCAGCTAGGAATGGCGATTGCTTCACCAGACCAATCGAAGGCTAGGCCAAAGTAACTCGATGTTTCCAAGAGGTGTGTGGCCCAACTTTTGAAAGAACCGCTAAGTGGAGAACTATTTGGTATTTTTCCGAAGCACTTTTCACCGTAATTGTCATAAGGTTGGTCTCTGCATCCTTAAGCATACCAGAGTCTTCACAGACGAAACAGGCTGAGGCCCAGTAATCTTGGCATTTCCAATAGTTGGTCCTAGAGACTACCAAGAAAGTGTTGTTTTAAGTATTATTCTGTTGTGGTTTCAGCATTATTTTCAGAACCCGAGCAGGGTTCTCGCATTAGCATAAGAATCCTGCCTGGTAGTTGAGATTTCTGGGTGGGGTGTAAGTGCAGGTCTTCTGTCAGCCCTGCCTTTGATTTGTTTACCTCCAGAGTTGGAAAGTGCATATTTGCGTGAGATGGGAAAAGTGTGGATCGTGCTTCAGATTTCATCCTGACACTTTGAAATGACCAGTGTGTTGGTAATTATTTGCATTTCCATGGCGTTTGGCACAGAAATAGTCATGAGGTCGGTCTCTGCATCCTGAAGCCTATGATGCTTTTTGCAGAGAAACCTCTGCTGAGGCCCAGGTAACTTGCTATTTCCCATAGCTGGCACAGGAGCCTTGGAAGATAGGATTGTTTTCAGTATTATTTCACCATCCTTTCACCACTGTTTCAAGAACGGGAGCCCTTTTCAACCGTTAGTGGAAGAATCCTTCTTTGGAGATGAGATATTTTTCTGGGGTGGCAAGTGCAGGGCCTCTGTCAGTCCTGGGTTTGTTGGACTAGCGCCAGACATGAGAAGTGCGCCTTTGTGGGACAGGTGAATAGTGCGGATCCTGTTTCAGTCTAAAGACTGAAACAGGATCCGCACTTTTCACCGTTCCTTTCAGAATCATTTGATTCATCAGCTAGGAATGGCGATTGCTTCACCAGACCAATCGAAGGCTAGGCCAAAGTAACTCGATGTTTCCAAGAGGTGTGTGGCCCAACTTTTGAAAGAACCGCTAAGTGGAGAACTATTTGGTATTTTTCCGAAGCACTTTTCACCGTAATTGTCATAAGGTTGGTCTCTGCATCCTTAAGCATACCAGAGTCTTCACAGACGAAACAGGCTGAGGCCCAGTAATCTTGGCATTTCCAGTAGTTGGTCCGAGAGACTACCAAGAAAGTGTTCTTTTAAGTATTATTCTGTTGTGGTTTCAGCATTATTTTCAGAACCTGAGCAGGGTTCTCGCATTAGCATAAGAATCCTGCCTGGTAGTTGAGACTTCTGGGTGGGGTGTAAGTGCGTGGCTTCTGTCAGCCCTGCCTTTGATTTGTTTACCTCCAGAGTTGGAAAGTGCATATTTGCGTGAGATGGGAAAAGTGTGGATCGTGCTTCAGATTTCATCCTGACACTTTGAAATGACCAGTGTGTTGGTAATTATTTGCATTTCCATGGCGTTTGGCACAGAAATAGTCATGAGGTCGGTCTCTGCATCCTGAAGCCTATGATGCTTTTTGCAGAGAAACCTCTGCTGAGGCCCAGGTAACTTGCTATTTCCCATAGCTGGCACAGGAGCCTTGGAAGATAGGATTGTTTTCAGCATTATTTCACCATCCTTTCACCACTGTTTCAAGAACGGGAGCCCTTTTCAACCGTTAGTGGAAGAATCCTTCTTTGGAGATGAGATATTTTTCTGGGGTGGCAAGTGCAGGGCCTCTGTCAGTCCTGGGTTTGTTGGACTAGCGCCAGACATGAGAAGTGCGCCTTTGTGGGACAGGTGAATAGTGCGGATCCTGTTTCAGTCTAAAGACTGAAACAGGATCCGCACTTTTCACCGTTCCTTTCAGAATCATTTCATTCATCAGCTAGGAATGGCGATTGCTTCACCAGACCAATCGAAGGCTAGGCCAAACTAACTCCATGTTTCCAAGAGGTGTGTGGCCCAACTATTGAAAGAACCGCTAAGTGGAGAACTATTTGGTATTTTTCCGAAGCACTTTTCACCGTAATTGTCAGAAGGTTGGTCTCTGCATCCTTAAGCATACCAGAGTCTTCACAGACGAAACAGGCTGAGGCCCAGTAATCTTGGCATTTCCAGTAGTTGGTCCTAGAGACTACCAAGAAAGTGTTCTTTTAAGTATTATTCCGTTGTGGTTTCAGCATTATTTTCAGTACCCGAGCAGGGTTCTGGCATTAGCATAAGAATCCTGCCTGGTAGTTGAGATTTCTGGGTGGGTTGTAAGTGCGGGGCTTCTGTCAGCCCTGCCTTTGATTTGTTTACCTCCAGAGTTGGAAAGTGCATATTTGCGTGAGATGGGAAAAGTGTGGATCGTGCTTCAGATTTCATCCTGACACTTTGAAATGACCAGTGTGTTGGTAATTATTTGCCATTTCCATGGCATTTGGCACCGTAATAGTCATGAGGTCGGTCTCTGCATCCTGAAGCCTATGATGCTTTTTGCAGAGAAACCTCTGCTGAGGCCCAGGTAACTTGCTATTTCCCATAGCTGGCACAGGAGCCTTGGAAGATAGGATTGTTTTCAGCATTATTTCACCATCCTTTCACCACTGTTTCAAGAACGGGAGCCCTTTTCAACCGTTAGTGGAAGAATCCTTCTTTGGAGATGAGATATTTTTCTGGGGTGGCAAGTGCAGGGCCTCTGTCAGTCCTGGGTTTGTTGGACTAGCGCCAGACATGAGAAGTGCGCCTTTGTGGGACAGGTGAATAGTGCGGATCCTGTTTCAGTCTAAAGACTGAAACAGGATCCGCACTTTTCACCGTTCCTTTCACAATCATTTGATTCATCAGCTAGGAATGGCGATTGCTTCACCAGACCAATCGAAGGCTAGGCCAAAGTAACTCGATGTTTCCAAGAGGTGTGTGGCCCAACTTTTGAAAGAACCGCTAAGTGGAGAACTATTTGGTATTTTTCCGAAGCACTTTTGACCGTAATTGTCATAAGGTTGGTCTCTGCATCCTTAAGCATACCAGAGTCTTCACAGACGAAACAGGCTGAGGCCCAGTAATCTTGGCATTTCCAATAGTTGGTCCTAGAGACTACCAAGAAAGTGTTCTTTTAAGTATTATTCTGTTGTGGTTTCAGCATTATTTTCAGAACCTGAGCAGGGTTCTCGCATTAGCATAAGAATCCTGCCTGGTAGTTGAGACTTCTGGGTGGGGTGTAAGTGCGGGGCTTCTGTCAGCCCTGCCTTTGATTTGTTTACCTCCAGAGTTGGAAAGTGCATATTTGCGTGAGATGGGAAAAGTGTGGATCGTGCTTCAGATTTCATCCTGACACTTTGAAATGACCAGTGTGTTGGTAATTATTTGCATTTCCATGGCGTTTGGCACAGAAATAGTCATGAGGTCGGTCTCTGCATCCTGAAGCCTATGATGCTTTTTGCAGAGAAACCTCTGCTGAGGCCCAGGTAACTTGCTATTTCCCATAGCTGGCACAGGAGCCTTGGAAGATAGGATTGTTTTCAGTATTATTTCACCATCCTTTCACCACTGTTTCAAGAACGAGAGCCCTTTTCAACCGTTAGTGGAAGAATCCTTCTTTGGAGATGAGATATTTTTCTGGGGTGGCAAGTGCAGGGCCTCTGTCAGTCCTGGATTTGTTGGACTAGCGCCAGACATGAGAAGTGCGCCTTTGTGGGACAGGTGAATAGTGCGGATCCTGTTTCAGTCTAAAGACTGAAACAGGATCCGCACTTTTCACCGTTCCTTTCAGAATCATTTGATTCATCCGCTAGGAATGGCGATTGCTTCACCAGACCAATCGAAGGCTAGGCCAAACTAACTCCATGTTTCCAAGAGGTGTGTGGCCCAACTATTGAAAGAACCGCTAAGTGGAGAACTATTTGGTATTTTTCCGAAGCACTTTTCACCGTAATTGTCAGAAGGTTGGTCTCTGCATCCTTAAGCATACCAGAGTCTTCACAGACGAAACAGGCTGAGGCCCAGTAATCTTGGCATTTCCAGTAGTTGGTCCTAGAGACTACCAAGAAAGTGTTCTTTTAAGTATTATTCCGTTGTGGTTTCAGCATTATTTTCAGTACCCGAGCAGGGTTCTGGCATTAGCATAAGAATCCTGCCTGGTAGTTGAGATTTCTGGGTGGGTTGTAAGTGCGGGGCTTCTGTCAGCCCTGCCTTTGATTTGTTTACCTCCAGAGTTGGAAAGTGCATATTTGCGTGAGATGGGAAAAGTGTGGATCGTGCTTCAGATTTCATCCTGACACTTTGAAATGACCAGTGTGTTGGTAATTATTTGCCATTTCCATGGCATTTGGCACCGTAATAGTCATGAGGTCGGTCTCTGCATCCTGAAGCCTATGATGCATTTTGCAGACAAACCTCTGCTGAGGCCCAGGTAACTTGCTATTTCCCATAGCTGGCACAGGAGCCTTGGAAGATAGGATTGTTTTCAGCATTATTTCACCATCCTTTCACCACTGTTTCAAGAACGGGAGCCCTTTTCAACCATTAGTGGAAGAATCCTTCTTTGGAGATGAGATATTTTTTCTGGGGTGGCAGGTGCAGGGCCTCTGTCAGTCCTGGGTTTGTTGGACTAGCGCCAGACATGAGAAGTGCGCCTTTGTGGGACAGGTGAATAGTGCGGATCCTGTTTCAGTCTAAAGACTGAAACAGGATCCGCACTTTTCACCGTTCCTTTCAGAATCATTTGATTCATCAGCTAGGAATGGCGATTGCTTCACCAGACCAATCGAAGGCTAGGCCAAACTAACTCGATGTTTCCAAGAGGTGTGTGGCCCAACTTTTGAAAGAACCGCTAAGTGGAGAACTATTTGGTATTTTTCCGAAGCACTTTTCACCGTAATTGTCATAAGGTTGGTCTCTGCATCCTTAAGCATACCAGAGTCTTCACAGACGAAACAGGCTGAGGCCCAGTAATCTTGGCATTTCCAATAGTTGGTCCTAGAGACTACCAAGAAAGTGTTGTTTTAAGTATTATTCTGTTGTGGTTTCAGCATTATTTTCAGAACCCGAGCAGGGTTCTCGCATTAGCATAAGAATCCTGCCTGGTAGTTGAGATTTCTGGGTGGGGTGTAAGTGCCGGTCTTCTGTCAGCCCTGCCTTTGATTTGTTTACCTCCAGAGTTGGAAAGTGCATATTTGCGTGAGATGGGAAAAGTGTGGATCGTGCTTCAGATTTCATCCTGACACTTTGAAATGACCAGTGTGTTGGTAATTATTTGCATTTCCATGGCGTTTGGCACAGAAATAGTCATGAGGTCGGTCTCTGCATCCTGAAGCCTATGATGCTTTTTGCAGAGAAACCTCTGCTGAGGCCCAGGTAACTTGCTATTTCCCATAGCTGGCACAGGAGCCTTGGAAGATAGGATTGTTTTCAGTATTATTTCACCATCCTTTCACCACTGTTTCAAGAACGGGAGCCCTTTTCAACCGTTAGTGGAAGAATCCTTCTTTGGAGATGAGATATTTTTCTGGGGTGGCAAGTGCAGGGCCTCTGTCAGTCCTGGGTTTGTTGGACTAGCGCCAGACATGAGAAGTGCGCCTTTGTGGGACAGGTGAATAGTGCGGATCCTGTTTCAGTCTAAAGACTGAAACAGGATCTGCACTTTTCACCGTTCCTTTCAGAATCATTTGATTCATCAGCTAGGAATGGCGATTGCTTCACCAGACCAATCGAAGGCTAGGCCAAAGTAACTCGATGTTTCCAAGAGGTGTGTGGCCCAACTTTTGAAAGAACCGCTAAGTGGAGAACTATTTGGTATTTTTCCGAAGCACTTTTCACCGTAATTGTCATAAGGTTGGTCTCTGCATCCTTAAGCATACCAGAGTCTTCACAGACGAAACAGGCTGAGGCCCAGTAATCTTGGCATTTCCAATAGTTGGTCCTAGAGACTACCAAGAAAGTGTTCTTTTAAGTATTATTCTGTTGTGGTTTCAGCATTATTTTCATAACCTGAGCAGGGTTCTCGCATTAGCATAAGAATCCTGCCTGGTAGTTGAGACTTCTGGGTGGGGTGTAAGTGTGGGGCTTCTGTCAGCACTGCCTTTGATTTGTTTACCTCCAGAGTTGGAAAGTGCATATTTGCGTGAGATGGGAAAAGTGTGGATCGTGCTTCAGATTTCATCCTGACACTTTGAAATGACCAGTGTGTTGGTAATTATTTGCATTTCCATGGCGTTTGGCACAGAAATAGTCATGAGGTCGGTCTCTGCATCCTGAAGCCTATGATGCTTTTTGCAGAGAAACCTCTGCTGAGGCCCAGGTAACTTGCTATTTCCCATAGCTGGCACAGGAGCCTTGGAAGATAGGATTGTTTTCAGTATTATTTCACCATCCTTTCACCACTGTTTCAAGAACGGGAGCCCTTTTCAACCGTTAGTGGAAGAATCCTTCTTTGGAGATGAGATATTTTTCTGGGGTGGCAAGTGCAGGGCCTCTGTCAGTCCTGGGTTTGTTGGACTAGCGCCAGACATGAGAAGTGCGTCTTTGTGGGACAGGTGAATAGTGCGGATCCTGTTTCAGTCTAAAGACTGAAACAGGATCCGCACTTTTCACCGTTCCTTTCAGAATCATTTGATTCATCAGCTAGGAATGGCGATTGCTTCACCAGACCAATCGAAGGCTAGGCCAAAGTAACTCGATGTTTCCAAGAGGTGTGTGGCCCAACTTTTGAAAGAACCGCTAAGTGGAGAACTATTTGGTATTTTTCCGAAGCACTTTTCACCGTAATTGTCAGAAGGTTGGTCTCTGCATCCTTAAGCATACCAGAGTCTTCACAGACGAAACTGGCTGAGGCCCACTAATCTTGGCATTTCCAATAGTTGGTCCTAGAGACTACCAAGAAAGTGTTCTTTTAAGTATTATTCTGTTGTGGTTTCAGCATTATTTTCAGAACCCGAGCAGGGTTCTGGCATTATCATAAGAATCCTGCCTGGTAGTTGAGATTTCTGGGTGGGGTGTAAGTGCGGGTCTTCTGTCAGCCCTGCCTTTGATTTGTTTACCTCCAGAGTTGGAAAGTGCATATTTGCGTGAGATGGGAAAAGTGTGGATCGTGCTTCAGATTTCATCCTGACACTTTGAAATGACCAGTGTGTTGGTAATTATTTGCATTTCCATGGCGTTTGGCACAGAAATAGTCATGAGGTCGGTCTCTGCATCCTGAAGCCTATGATGCTTTTTGCAGAGAAACCTCTGCTGAGGCCCAGGTAACTTGCTATTTCCCATAGCTGGCACAGGAGCCTTGGAAGATAGGATTGTTTTCAGTATTATTTCGCCATCCTTTCACCACTGTTTCAAGAACGGGAGCCCTTTTCAACCGTTAGTGGAAGAATCCTTCTTTGGAGATGAGATATTTTTCTGGGGTGGCAAGTGCAGGGCCTCTGTCAGTCCTGGGTTTGTTGGACTAGCACCAGACATGAGAAGTGCGCCTTTGTGGGACAGGTGAATAGTGCGGATCCTGTTTCAGTCTAAAGACTGAAACAGGATCCACACTTTTCACCGTTCCTTTCAGAATCATTTGATTCATCAGCTAGGAATGGCGATTGCTTCACCAGACCAATCGAAGGCTAGGCCAAAGTAACTCGATGTTTCCAAGAGGTGTGTGGCCCAACTTTTGAAAGAACCGCTAAGTGGAGAACTATTTGGTATTTTTCCGAAGCACTTTTCACCGTAATTGTCAGAAGGTTGGTCTCTGCATCCTTAAGCATACCAGAGTCTTCACAGACGAAACAGGCTGAGGCCCAGTAATCTTGGCATTTCCAGTAGTTGGTCCTAGAGACTACCAAGAAAGTGTTCTTATAAGCATTATTCCTTTGTGGTTTCAGCATTATTTTCAGTACCCCAGCAGGGTTCTGGCATTAGCATAAGAATCCTGCCTGGTAGTTGAGATTTCTGGGTGGGGTGTTAGTGCGGGGCTTCTGTCAGCCCTGCCTTTGATTTGTTTACCTCCAGAGTTGGAAAGTGCATATTTGCGTGAGATGGGAAAAGTGTGGATCGCGCTTCAGATTTCATCCTGACACTTTGAAATGACCAGTGTGTTGGTAATTATTTGCCATTTCCATGGCGTTTGGCACCGTAATAGTCATGAGGTCGGTCTCTGCATCCTGAAGCCTATGATGCTTTTTGCAGAGAAACCTCTGCTGAGGCCCAGGTAACTTGCTATTTCCCATAGCTGGCACAGGAGCCTTGGAAGATAGGATTGTTTTCAGCATTATTTCACCATCGTTTCACCACTGTTTCAAGAACGAGAGCCCTTTTCAACCGTTAGTGGAAGAATCCTTCTTTGGAGATGAGATATTTTTCTGGGGTGGCAAGTGCAGGGCCTCTGTCAGTCCTGGGTTTGTTGGACTAGCGCCAGACATGAGAAGTGCGCCTTTGTGGGACAGGTGAATAGTGCGGATCCTGTTTCAGTCTAAAGACTGAAACAGGATCTGCACTTTTCACCGTTCCTTTCAGAATCATTTGATTCATCCGCTAGGAATGGCGATTGCTTCACCAGACCAATCGAAGGCTAGGCCAAACTAACTCCATGTTTCCAAGAGGTGTGTGGCCCAACTATTGAAAGAACCGCTAAGTGGAGAACTATTTGGTATTTTTCCGAAGCACTTTTCACCGTAATTGTCAGAAGGTTGGTCTCTGCATCCTTAAGCATACCAGAGTCTTCACAGACGAAACAGGCTGAGGCCCAGTAATCTTGGCATTTCCAGTAGTTGGTCCTAGAGACTACCAAGAAAGTGTTCTTTTAAGTATTATTCCGTTGTGGTTTCAGCATTATTTTCAGTACCCGAGCAGGGTTCTGGCATTAGCATAAGAATCCTGCCTGGTAGTTGAGATTTCTGGGTGGGTTGTAAGTGCGGGGCTTCTGTCAGCCCTGCCTTTGATTTGTTTACCTCCAGAGTTGGAAAGTGCATATTTGCGTGAGATGGGAAAAGTGTGGATCGTGCTTCAGATTTCATCCTGACACTTTGAAATGACCAGTGTGTTGGTAATTATTTGCCATTTCCATGGCATTTGGCACCGTAATAGTCATGAGGTCGGTCTCTGCATCCTGAAGCCTATGATGCATTTTGCAGACAAACCTCTGCTGAGGCCCAGGTAACTTGCTATTTCCCATAGCTGGCACAGGAGCCTTGGAAGATAGGATTGTTTTCAGCATTATTTCACCATCCTTTCACCACTGTTTCAAGAACGGGAGCCCTTTTCAACCATTAGTGGAAGAATCCTTCTTTGGAGATGAGATATTTTTCTGGGGTGGCAGGTGCAGGGCCTCTGTCAGTCCTGGGTTTGTTGGACTAGCGCCAGACATGAGAAGTGCGCCTTTGTGGGACAGGTGAATAGTGCGGATCCTGTTTCAGTCTAAAGACTGAAACAGGATCCGCACTTTTCACCGTTCCTTTCAGAATCATTTGATTCATCAGCTAGGAATGGCGATTGCTTCACCAGACCAATCGAAGGCTAGGCCAAAGTAACTCGATGTTTCCAAGAGGTGTGTGGCCCAACTTTTGAAAGAACCGCTAAGTGGAGAACTATTTGGTATTTTTCCGAAGCACTTTTCACCGTAATTGTCATAAGGTTGGTCTCTGCATCCTTAAGCATACCAGAGTCTTCACAGACGAAACAGGCTGAGGCCCAGTAATCTTGGCATTTCCAATAGTTGGTCCTAGAGACTACCAAGAAAGTGTTCTTTTAAGTATTATTCTGTTGTGGTTTCAGCATTATTTTCAGAACCTGAGCAGGGTTCTCGCATTAGCATAAGAATCCTGCCTGGTAGTTGAGACTTCTGGGTGGGGTGTAAGTGCGGGGCTTCTGTCAGCCCTGCCTTTGATTTGTTTACCTCCAGAGTTGGAAAGTGCATATTTGCGTGAGATGGGAAAAGTGTGGATCGTGCTTCAGATTTCATCCTGACACTTTGAAATGACCAGTGTGTTGGTAAATATTTGCATTTCCATGGCGTTTGGCACAGAAATAGTCATGAGGTCGGTCTCTGCATACTGAAGCCTATGATGCTTTTTGCAGAGAAACCTCTGCTGAGGCCCAGGTAACTTGCTATTTCCCATAGCTGGCACAGGAGCCTTGGAAGATAGGATTGTTTTCAGTATTATTTCACCATCCTTTCACCACTGTTTCAAGAACGGGAGCCCTTTTCAACCGTTAGTGGAAGAATCCTTCTTTGGAGATGAGATATTTTTCTGGGGTGGCAAGTGCAGGGCCTCTGTCAGTCCTGGGTTTGTTGGACTAGCGCCAGACATGAGAAGTGCGCCTTTGTGGGACAGGTGAATAGTGCGGATCCTGTTTCAGTCTAAAGACTGAAACAGGATCCGCACTTTTCACCGTTCCTTTCAGAATCATTTGATTCATCAGCTAGGAATGGCGATTGCTTCACCAGACCAATCGAAGGCTAGGCCAAAGTAACTCGATGTTTCCAAGAGGTGTGTGGCCCAACTTTTGAAAGAACCGCTAAGTGGAGAACTATTTGGTATTTTTCCGAAGCACTTTTCACCGTAATTGTCATAAGGTTGGTCTCTGCATCCTTAAGCATACCAGAGTCTTCACAGACGAAACAGGCTGAGGCCCAGTAATCTTGGCATTTCCAATAGTTGGTCCTAGAGACTACCAAGAAAGTGTTGTTTTAAGTATTATTCTGTTGTGGTTTCAGCATTATTTTCAGAACCCGAGCAGGGTTCTCGCATTAGCATAAGAATCCTGCCTGGTAGTTGAGATTTCTGGGTGGGGTGTAAGTGCCGGTCTTCTGTCAGCCCTGCCTTTGTTTTGTTTACCTCCAGAGTTGGAAAGTGCATATTTGCGTGAGATGGGAAAAGTGTGGATCGTGCTTCAGATTTCATCCTGACACTTTGAAATGACCAGTGTGTTGGTAATTATTTGCATTTCCATGGCGTTTGGCACAGAAATAGTCATGAGGTCGGTCTCTGCATCCTGAAGCCTATGATGCTTTTTGCAGAGAAACCTCTGCTGAGGCCCAGGTAACTTGCTATTTCCCATAGCTGGCACAGGAGCCTTGGAAGATAGGATTGTTTTCAGTATTATTTCGCCATCCTTTCACCACTGTTTCAAGAACGGGAGCCCTTTTCAACCGTTAGTGGAAGAATCCTTCTTTGGAGATGAGATATTTTTCTGGGGTGGCAAGTGCAGGGCCTCTGTCAGTCCTGGGTTTGTTGGACTAGCACCAGACATGAGAAGTGCGCCTTTGTGGGACAGGTGAATAGTGCGGATCCTGTTTCAGTCTAAAGACTGAAACAGGATCCGCACTTTTCACCGTTCCTTTCAGAATCATTTGATTCATCAGCTAGGAATGGCGATTGCTTCACCAGACCAATCGAAGGCTAGGCCAAAGTAACTCGATGTTTCCAAGAGGTGTGTGGCCCAACTTTTGAAAGAACCGCTAAGTGGAGAACTATTTGGTATTTTTCCGAAGCACTTTTCACCGTAATTGTCAGAAGGTTGGTCTCTGCATCCTTAAGCATACCAGAGTCTTCACAGACGAAACAGGCTGAGGCCCAGTAATCTTGGCATTTCCAGTAGTTGGTCCTAGAGACTACCAAGAAAGTGTTCTTATAAGCATTATTCCTTTGTGGTTTCAGCATTATTTTCAGTACCCCAGCAGGGTTCTGGCATTAGCATAAGAATCCTGCCTGGTAGTTGAGATTTCTGGGTGGGGTGTTAGTGCGGGGCTTCTGTCAGCCCTGCCTTTGATTTGTTTACCTCCAGAGTTGGAAAGTGCATATTTGCGTGAGATGGGAAAAGTGTGGATCGCGCTTCAGATTTCATCCTGACACTTTGAAATGACCAGTGTGTTGGTAATTATTTGCCATTTCCATGGCGTTTGGCACCGTAATAGTCATGAGGTCGGTCTCTGCATCCTGAAGCCTATGATGCTTTTTGCAGAGAAACCTCTGCTGAGGCCCAGGTAACTTGCTATTTCCCATAGCTGGCACAGGAGCCTTGGAAGATAGGATTGTTTTCAGCATTATTTCACCATCCTTTCACCACTGTTTCAAGAACGAGAGCCCTTTTCAACCGTTAGTGGAAGAATCCTTCTTTGGAGATGAGATATTTTTCTGGGGTGGCAAGTGCAGGGCCTCTGTCAGTCCTGGGTTTGTTGGACTAGCGCCAGACATGAGAAGTGCGCCTTTGTGGGACAGGTGAATAGTGCGGATCCTGTTTCAGTCTAAAGACTGAAACAGGATCCGCACTTTTCACCGTTCCTTTCAGAATCATTTGATTCATCCGCTAGGAATGGCGATTGCTTCACCAGACCAATCGAAGGCTAGGCCAAACTAACTCCATGTTTCCAAGAGGTGTGTGGCCCAACTATTGAAAGAACCGCTAAGTGGAGAACTATTTGGTATTTTTCCGAAGCACTTTTCACCGTAATTGTCAGAAGGTTGGTCTCTGCATCCTTAAGCATACCAGAGTCTTCACAGACGAAACAGGCTGAGGCCCAGTAATCTTGGCATTTCCAGTAGTTGGTCCTAGAGACTACCAAGAAAGTGTTCTTTTAAGTATTATTCCGTTGTGGTTTCAGCATTATTTTCAGTACCCGAGCAGGGTTCTGGCATTAGCATAAGAATCCTGCCTGGTAGTTGAGATTTCTGGGTGGGTTGTAAGTGCGGGGCTTCTGTCAGCCCTGCCTTTGATTTGTTTACCTCCAGAGTTGGAAAGTGCATATTTGCGTGAGATGGGAAAAGTGTGGATCGTGCTTCAGATTTCATCCTGACACTTTGAAATGACCAGTGTGTTGGTAATTATTTGCCATTTCCATGGCATTTGGCACCGTAATAGTCATGAGGTCGGTCTCTGCATCCTGAAGCCTATGATGCATTTTGCAGACAAACCTCTGCTGAGGCCCAGGTAACTTGCTATTTCCCATAGCTGGCACAGGAGCCTTGGAAGATAGGATTGTTTTCAGCATTATTTCACCATCCTTTCACCACTGTTTCAAGAACGGGAGCCCTTTTCAACCATTAGTGGAAGAATCCTTCTTTGGAGATGAGATATTTTTTCTGGGGTGGCAGGTGCAGGGCCTCTGTGAGTCCTGGGTTTGTTGGACTAGCACCAGACATGAGAAGTGCGCCTTTGTGGTACAGGTGAATAGTGCGGATCCTGTTTCAGTCTAAAGACTGAAACAGGATCCGCACTTTTCACGGTTCCTTTCAGAATCATTTGATTCATCAGCTAGGAATGGCGATTGCTTCACCAGACCAATCGAAGGCTAGGCCAAAGTAACTCGATGTTTCCAAGAGGTGTGTGGCCCAACTTTTGAAAGAACCGCTAAGTGGAGAACTATTTGGTATTTTTCCGAAGCACTTTTCACCGTAATTGTCATAAGGTTGGTCTCTGCATCCTTAAGCATACCAGAGTCTTCACAGACGAAACAGGCTGAGGCCCAGTAATCTTGGCATTTCCAATAGTTGGTCCTAGAGACTACCAAGAAAGTGTTCTTTTAAGTATTATTCTGTTGTGGTTTCAGCATTATTTTCAGAACCTGAGCAGGGTTCTCGCATTAGCATAAGAATCCTGCCTGGTAGTTGAGACTTCTGGGTGGGGTGTAAGTGCGGGGCTTCTGTCAGCCCTGCCTTTGATTTGTTTACCTCCAGAGTTGGAAAGTGCATATTTGCGTGAGATGGGAAAAGTGTGGATCGTGCTTCAGATTTCATCCTGACACTTTGAAATGACCAGTGTGTTGGTAATTATTTGCATTTCCATGGCGTTTGGCACAGAAATAGTCATGAGGTCGGTCTCTGCATCCTGAAGCCTATGATGCTTTTTGCAGAGAAACCTCTGCTGAGGCCCAGGTAACTTGCTATTTCCCATAGCTGGCACAGGAGCCTTGGAAGATAGGATTGTTTTCAGTATTATTTCACCATCCTTTCACCACTGTTTCAAGAACGGGAGCCCTTTTCAACCGTTAGTGGAAGAATCCTTCTTTGGAGATGAGATATTTTTCTGGGGTGGCAAGTGCAGGGCCTCTGTCAGTCCTGGGTTTGTTGGACTAGCGCCAGACATGAGAAGTGCGCCTTTGTGGGACAGGTGAATAGTGCGGATCCTGTTTCAGTCTAAAGACTGAAACAGGATCCGCACTTTTCACCGTTCCTTTCAGAATCATTTGATTCATCAGCTAGGAATGGCGATTGCTTCACCAGACCAATCGAAGGCTAGGCCAAAGTAACTCGATGTTTCCAAGAGGTGTGTGGCCCAACTTTTGAAAGAACCGCTAAGTGGAGAACTATTTGGTATTTTTCCGAAGCACTTTTCACCGTAATTGTCATAAGGTTGGTCTCTGCATCCTTAAGCATACCAGAGTCTTCACAGACGAAACAGGCTGAGGCCCAGTAATCTTGGCATTTCCAATAGTTGGTCCTAGAGACTACCAAGAAAGTGTTGTTTTAAGTATTATTCTGTTGTGGTTTCAGCATTATTTTCAGAACCCGAGCAGGGTTCTCGCATTAGCATAAGAATCCTGCCTGGTAGTTGAGATTTCTGGGTGGGGTGTAAGTGCCGGTCTTCTGTCAGCCCTGCCTTTGATTTGTTTACCTCCAGAGTTGGAAAGTGCATATTTGCGTGAGATGGGAAAAGTGTGGATCGTGCTTCAGATTTCATCCTGACACTTTGAAATGACCAGTGTGTTGGTAATTATTTGCATTTCCATGGCGTTTGGCACAGAAATAGTCATGAGGTCGGTCTCTGCATCCTGAAGCCTATGATGCTTTTTGCAGAGAAACCTCTGCTGAGGCCCAGGTAACTTGCTATTTCCCATAGATGGCACAGGAGCCTTGGAAGATAGGATTGTTTTCAGCATTATTTCACCATCCTTTCACCACTGTTTCAAGAACGGGAGCCCTTTTCAACCATTAGTGGAAGAATCCTTCTTTGGAGATGAGATATTTTTTCTGGGGTGGCAGGTGCAGGGCCTCTGTCAGTCCTGGGTTTGTTGGACTAGCGCCAGACATGAGAAGTGCGCCTTTGTGGGACAGGTGAATAGTGCGGATCCTGTTTCAGTCTAAAGACTGAAACAGGATCCGCACTTTTCACCGTTCCTTTCAGAATCATTTGATTCATCAGCTAGGAATGGCGATTGCTTCACCAGACCAATCGAAGGCTAGGCCAAACTAACTCGATGTTTCCAAGAGGTGTGTGGCCCAACTTTTGAAAGAACCGCTAAGTGGAGAACTATTTGGTATTTTTCCGAAGCACTTTTCACCGTAATTGTCATAAGGTTGGTCTCTGCATCCTTAAGCATACCAGAGTCTTCACAGACGAAACAGGCTGAGGCCCAGTAATCTTGGCATTTCCAATAGTTGGTCCTAGAGACTACCAAGAAAGTGTTCTTTTAAGTATTATTCTGTTGTGGTTTCAGCATTATTTTCAGAACCTGAGCAGGGTTCTCGCGTTAGCATAAGAATCCTGCCTGGTAGTTGAGACTTCTGGGTGGGGTGTAAGTGCGGGGCTTCTGTCAGCCCTGCCTTTGATTTGTTTACCTCCAGAGTTGGAAAGTGCATATTTGCGTGAGATGGGAAAAGTGTGGATCGTGCTTCAGATTTCATCCTGACACTTTGAAATGACCAGTGTGTTGGTAATTATTTGCATTTCCATGGCGTTTGGCACAGAAATAGTCATGAGGTCGGTCTCTGCATCCTGAAGCCTATGATGCTTTTTGCAGAGAAACCTCTGCTGAGGCCCAGGTAACTTGCTATTTCCCATAGCTGGCACAGGAGCCTTGGAAGATAGGATTGTTTTCAGTATTATTTCACCATCCTTTCACCACTGTTTCAAGAACGGGAGCCCTTTTCAACCGTTAGTGGAAGAATCCTTCTTTGGAGATGAGATATTTTTCTGGGGTGGCAAGTGCAGGGCCTCTGTCAGTCCTGGGTTTGTTGGACTAGCGCCAGACATGAGAAGTGCGCCTTTGTGGGACAGGTGAATAGTGCGGATCCTGTTTCAGTCTAAAGACTGAAACAGGATCCGCACTTTTCACCGTTCCTTTCAGAATCATTTGATTCATCAGCTAGGAATGGCGATTGCTTCACCAGACCAATCGAAGGCTAGGCCAAAGTAACTCGATGTTTCCAAGAGGTGTGTGGCCCAACTTTTGAAAGAACCGCTAAGTGGAGAACTATTTGGTATTTTTCCGAAGCACTTTTCACCGTAATTGTCATAAGGTTGGTCTCTGCATCCTTAAGCATACCAGAGTCTTCACAGACGAAACAGGCTGAGGCCCAGTAATCTTGGCATTTCCAATAGTTGGTCCTAGAGACTACCAAGAAAGTGTTGTTTTAAGTATTATTCTGTTGTGGTTTCAGCATTATTTTCAGAACCCGAGCAGGGTTCTCGCATTAGCATAAGAATCCTGCCTGGTAGTTGAGATTTCTGGGTGGGGTGTAAGTGCGGGGCTTCTGTCAGCCCTGCCTTTGATTTGTTTACCTCCAGAGTTGGAAAGTGCATATTTGCGTGAGATGGGAAAAGTGTTGATCGTGCTTCAGATTTCATCCTGACACTTTGAAATGACCAGTGTGTTGGTAATTATTTGCATTTCCATGGCGTTTGGCACAGAAATAGTCATGAGGTCGGTCTCTGCATCCTAGAGCCTATGATGCTTTTTGCAGAGAAACCTCTGCTGAGGCCCAGGTAACTTGCTATTTCCCATAGCTGGCACAGGAGCCTTGGAAGATAGGATTGTTTTCAGTATTATTTCACCATCCTTTCACCACTGTTTCAAGAACGGGAGCCCTTTTCAACCGTTAGTGGAAGAATCCTTCTTTGGAAATGAGATATTTTTCTGGGGTGGCAAGTGCAGGGCCTCTGTCAGTCCTGGGTTTGTTGGACTAGCGCCAGACATGAGAAGTGCGCCTTTGTGGGACAGGTGAATAGTGCGGATCCTGTTTCAGTCTAAAGACTGAAACAGGATCCGCACTTTTCACCGTTCCTTTCAGAATCATTTGATTCATCAGCTAGGAATGGCGATTGCTTCACCAGACCAATCGAAGGCTAGGCCAAAGTAACTCGATGTTTCCAAGAGGTGTGTGGCCCAACTATTGAAAGAACCGCTAAGTGGAGAACTATTTGGTATTTTTCCGAAGCACTTTTCACCGTAATTGTCATAAGGTTGGTCTCTGCATCCTTAAGCATACCAGAGTCTTCACAGACGAAACAGGCTGAGGCCCAGTAATCTTGGCATTTCCAATAGTTGGTCCTAGAGACTACCAAGAAAGTGTTCTTTTAAGTATTATTCTGTTGTGGTTTCAGCATTATTTTCATAACCTGAGCAGGGTTCTCGCATTAGCATAAGAATCCTGCCTGGTAGTTGAGACTTCTGGGTGGGGTGTAAGTGTGGGGCTTCTGTCAGCCCTGCCTTTGATTTGTTTACCTCCAGAGTTGGAAAGTGCATATTTGCGTGAGATGGGAAAAGTGTGGATCGTGCTTCAGATTTCATCCTGACACTTTGAAATGACCAGTGTGTTGGTAATTATTTGCATTTCCATGGCGTTTGGCACAGAAATAGTCATGAGGTCGGTCTCTGCATCCTGAAGCCTATGATGCTTTTTGCAGAGAAACCTGTGCTGAGGCCCAGGTAACTTGCTATTTCCCATAGCTGGCACAGGAGCCTTGGAAGATAGGATTGTTTTCAGTATTATTTCACCATCCTTTCACCACTGTTTCAAGAACGGGAGCCCTTTTCAACCGTTAGTGGAAGAATCCTTCTTTGGAGATGAGATATTTTTCTGGGGTGGCAAGTGCAGGGCCTCTGTCAGTCCTGGGTTTGTTGGACTAGCGCCAGACATGAGAAGTGCGTCTTTGTGGGACAGGTGAATAGTGCGGATCCTGTTTCAGTCTAAAGACTGAAACAGGATCCGCACTTTTCACCGTTCCTTTCAGAATCATTTGATTCATCAGCTAGGAATGGCGATTGCTTCACCAGACCAATCGAAGGCTAGGCCAAAGTAACTCGATGTTTCCAAGAGGTGTGTGGCCCAACTTTTGAAAGAACCGCTAAGTGGAGAACTATTTGGTATTTTTCCGAAGCACTTTTGACCGTAATTGTCAGAAGGTTGGTCTCTGCATCCTTAAGCATACCAGAGTCTTCACAGACGAAACTGGCTGAGGCCCACTAATCTTGGCATTTCCAATAGTTGGTCCTAGAGACTACCAAGAAAGTGTTCTTTTAAGTATTATTCTGTTGTGGTTTCAGCATTATTTTCAGAACCCGAGCAGGGTTCTGGCATTATCATAAGAATCCTGCCTGGTAGTTGAGATTTCTGGGTGGGGTGTAAGTGCGGGTCTTCTGTCAGCCCTGCCTTTGATTTGTTTACCTCCAGAGTTGGAAAGTGCATATTTGCGTGAGATGGGAAAAGTGTGGATCGTGCTTCAGATTTCATCCTGACACTTTCAAATGACCAGTGTGTTGGTAATTATTTGCATTTCCATGGCGTTTGGCACAGAAATAGTCATGAGGTCGGTCTCTGCATCCTGAAGCCTATGATGCTTTTTGCAGAGAAACCTCTGCTGAGGCCCAGGTAACTTGCTATTTCCCATAGCTGGCACAGGAGCCTTGGAAGATAGGATTGTTTTCAGTATTATTTCGCCATCCTTTCACCACTGTTTCAAGAACGGGAGCCCTTTTCAACCGTTAGTGGAAGAATCCTTCTTTGGAGATGAGATATTTTTCTGGGGTGGCAAGTGCAGGGCCTCTGTCAGTCCTGGGTTTGTTGGACTAGCACCAGACATGAGAAGTGCGCCTTTGTGGGACAGGTGAATAGTGCGGATCCTGTTTCAGTCTAAAGACTGAAACAGGATCCGCACTTTTCACCGTTCCTTTCAGAATCATTTGATTCATCAGCTAGGAATGGCGATTGCTTCACCAGACCAATCGAAGGCTAGGCCAAAGTAACTCGATGTTTCCAAGAGGTGTGTGGCCCAACTTTTGAAAGAACCGCTAAGTGGAGAACTATTTGGTATTTTTCCGAAGCACTTTTCACCGTAATTGTCATAAGGTTGGTCTCTGCATCCTTAAGCATACCAGAGTCTTCACAGACGAAACAGGCTGAGGCCCAGTAATATTGGCATTTCCAGTAGTTGGTCCTAGAGACTACCAAGAAAGTGTTCTTATAAGCATTATTCCTTTGTGGTTTCAGCATTATTTTCAGTACCCCAGCAGGGTTCTGGCATTAGCATAAGAATCCTGCCTGGTAGTTGAGATTTCTGGGTGGGGTGTTAGTGCGGGGCTTCTGTCAGCCCTGCCTTTGATTTGTTTACCTCCAGAGTTGGAAAGTGCATATTTGCGTGAGATGGGAAAAGTGTGGATCCTGCTTCAGATTTCATCCTGACACTTTGAAATGACCAGTGTGTTGGTAATTATTTGCCATTTCCATGGCGTTTGGCACCGTAATAGTCATGAGGTCGGTCTCTGCATCCTGAAGCCTATGATGCTTTTTGCAGAGAAACCTCTGCTGAGGCCCAGGTAACTTGCTATTTCCCATAGCTGGCACAGGAGCCTTGGAAGATAGGATTGTTTTCAGCATTATTTCACCATCCTTTCACCACTGTTTCAAGAACGGGAGCCCTTTTCAAACGTTAGTGGAAGAATCCTTCTTTGGAGATGAGATATTTTTCTGGGGTGGCAAGTGCAGGGCCTCTGTCAGTCCTGGGTTTGTTGGACTAGCGCCAGACATGAGAAGTTCGCCTTTGTGGGACAGGTGAATAGTGCGGATCCTGTTTCAGTCTAAAGACTGAAACAGGATCCGCACTTTTCACCGTTCCTTTCAGAATCATTTGATTCATCAGCTAGGAATGGCGATTGCTTCACCAGACCAATCGAAGGCTAGGCCAAAGTAACTCGATGTTTCCAAGAGGTGTGTGGCCCAACTTTTGAAAGAACCGCTAAGTGGAGAACTATTTGGTATTTTTCCGAAGCACTTTTCACCGCAATTGTCATAAGGTTGGTCTCTGCATCCTTAAGCATACCAGAGTCTTCACAGACGAAACAGGCTGAGGCCCAGTAATCTTGGCATTTCCAATAGTTGGTCCTAGAGACTACCAAGAAAGTGTTCTTTTAAGTATTATTCTGTTGTGGTTTCAGCATTATTTTCAGAACCTGAGCAGGGTTCTCGCATTAGCATAAGAATCCTGCCTGGTAGTTGAGATTTCTGGGTGGGGTGTAAGTGCGGGGCTTCTGTCACCCCTGCCTTTGATTTGTTTACCTCCAGAGTTGGAAAGTGCATATTTGCGTGAGATGGGAAAAGTGTGGATCGTGCTTCAGATTTCATCCTGACACTTTGAAATGACCAGTGTGTTGGTAATTATTTGCATTTCCATGGCGTTTGGCACAGAAATATTCATGAGGTCGATCTCTGCATCCTGAAGCCTATGATGCTTTTTGCAGAGAAACCTCTGCTGAGGCCCAGGTAACTTGCTATTTCCCATAGCTGGCACAGGAGCCTTGGAAGATAGGATTGTTTTCAGTATTATTTCACCATCCTTTCACCACTGTTTCAAGAACGGGAGCCCTTTTCAACCGTTAGTGGAAGAATCCTTCTTTGGAGATGAGATATTTTTCTGGGGTGGCAAGTGCAGGGCCTCTGTCAGTCCTGGGTTTGTTGGACTAGCGCCAGACATGAGAAGTGCGCCTTTGTTGGACAGGTGAATAGTGCGGATCCTGTTTCAGTCTAAAGACTGAAACAGGATCCGCACTTTTCACCGTTCCTTTCAGAATCATTTGATTCATCAGCTAGGAATGGCGATTGCTTCACCAGACCAATCGAAGGCTAGGCCAAAGTAACTCGATGTTTCCAAGAGGTGTGTGGCCCAACTTTTGAAAGAACCGCTAAGTGGAGAACTATTTGGTATTTTTCCGAAGCACTTTTCACCGTAATTGTCAGAAGGTTGGTCTCTGCATCCTTAAGCATACCAGAGTCTTCACAGACGAAACAGGCTGAGGCCCAGTTATCTTGGCATTTCCAATAGTTGGTCCTAGAGACTACCAAGAAAGTGTTGTTTTAAGTATTATTCTGTTGTGGTTTCAGCATTATTTTCAGAACCGGAGCAGGGTTCTCGCATTAGCATAAGAATCCTGCCTGGTAGTTTAGATTTCTGGGTGGGGTGTAAGTGCAGGTCTTCTGTCAGCCCTGCCTTTGATTTGTTTACCTCCAGAGTTGGAAAGTGCATATTTGCGTGAGATGGGAAAAGTGTGGATCGTGCTTCAGATTTCATCCTGACACTTTGAAATGACCAGTGTGTTGGTAATTATTTGCATTTCCATGGCGTTTGGCACAGAAATAGTCATGAGGTCGGTCTCTGCATCCTGAAGCCTATGATGCTTTTTGCAGAGAAACCTCTGCTGAGGCCCAGGTAACTTGCTATTTCCCATAGCTGGCACAGGAGCCTTGGAAGATAGGATTGTTTTCAGCATTATTTCACCATCCTTTCACCACTGTTTCAAGAACGGGAGCCCTTTTCACCGTTAGTGGAAGAATCCTTCTTTGGAGATGAGATATTTTTCTGGGGTGGCAAGGGCAGGGCCTCTGTCAGTCCTGGGTTTGTTGGACTAGCGCCAGACATGAGAAGTGCGCCTTTGTGGGACAGGTGAATAGTGCGGATCCTGTTTCAGTCTAAAGACTGAAACAGGATCCGCACTTTTCACCGTTCCTTTCAGAATCATTTGATTCATCAGCTAGGAATGGCGATTGCTTCACCAGACCAATCGAAGGCTAGGCCACAGTAACTCGATGTTTCCAAGAGGTGTGTGGCCCAACTTTTGAAAGAACCGCTAAGTGGAGAACTATTTGGTATTTTTCCGAAGCACTTTTCACCGTAATTGTCATAAGGTTGGTCTCTGCATCCTTAAGCATACCAGAGTCTTCACAGACGAAACAGGCTGAGGCCCAGTAATCTTGGCATTTCCAATAGTTGGTCCTAGAGACTACCAAGAAAGTGTTCTTATAAGCATTATTCCTTTGTGGTTTCAGCATTATTTTCAGTACCCGAGCAGGGTTCTGGCATTAGCATAAGAATCCTGCCTGGTAGTTGAGATTTCTGGGTGGGGTGTAAGTGCGGGGCTTCTGTCAGCCCTGCCTTTGTTTTGTTTACCTCCAGAGTTGGAAAGTGCATATTTGCGTGAGATGGGAAAAGTGTGGATCGTGCTTCAGATTTCATCCTGACACTTTGAAATGACCAGTGTGTTGGTAATTATTTGCCATTTCCATGGCGTTTGGCACCGTAATAGTCATGAGGTCGGTCTCTGCATCCTGAAGCCTATGATGCTTTTTGCAGACAAACCTCTGCTGAGGCCCAGGTAACTTGCTATTTCCCATAGCTGGCACAGGAGCCTTGGAAGATAGGATTGTTTTCAGCATTATTTCACCATCCTTTCACCACAGTTTCAAGAACGGGAGCCCTTTTCAACCGTTAGTGGAAGAATCCTTCTTTGGAGATGAGATATTTTTCTGGGGAGGCAAGTGCAGGGCCTCTGTCAGTCCTGGGTTTGTTGGACTAGCGCCAGACATGAGAAGTGCGCCTTTGTGGGACAGGTGAATAGTGCGGATCCTGTTTCAGTCTAAAGACTGAAACAGGATCCGCACTTTTCACCGTTCCTTTCAGAATCATTTGATTCATCAGCTAGGAATGGCGATTGCTTCACCAGACCAATCGAAGGCTAGGCCAAAGTAACTCGATGTTTCCAAGAGGTGTGTGGCCCAACTTTTGAAAGAACCGCTAAGTGGAGAACTATTTGGTATTTTTCCGAAGCACTTTTCACCGTAATTGTCAGAAGGTTGGTCTCTGCCTCCTTAAGCATACCAGAGTCTTCACAGACGAAACAGGCTGAGGCCCAGTAATCTTGGCATTTCCAATAGTTGGTCCTAGAGACTACCAAGAAAGTGTTGTTTTAAGTATTATTCTGTTGTGGTTTCAGCATTATTTTCAGAACCTGAGCAGGGTTCTCGCATTAGCATAAGAATCCTGCCTGGTAGTTGAGATTTCTGGGTGGGGTGTAAGTGCGGGGCTTCTGTCAGCCCTGCCTTTGATTTGTTTACCTCCAGAGTTGGAAAGTGCATATTTGCGTGAGATGGGAAAAGTGTGGATCGTGCTTCAGATTTCATCCTGACACTTTGAAATGACCAGTGTGTTGGTAATTATTTGCATTTCCATGGCGTTTGGCACAGAAATAGTCATGAGGTCGGTCTCTGCATCCTGAAGCCTATGATGCTTTTTGCAGAGAAACCTCTGCTGAGGCCCAGGTAACTTGCTATTTCCCATAGCTGGCACAGGAGCCTTGGAAGATAGGATTGTTTTCAGCATTATTTCACCATCCTTTCACCACTGTTTCAAGAACGGGAGCCCTTTTCAACCGTTAGTGGAAGAATCCTTCTTTGGAGATGAGATATTTTTTCTGGGGTGGCAGGTGCAGGGCCTCTGTCAGTCCTGGGTTTGTTGGACTAGCGCCAGACATGAGAAGTGCGCCTTTGTGGGACAGGTGAATAGTGTGGATCCTGTTTCAGTCTAAAGACTGAAACAGGATCCGCACTTTTCACGGTTCCTTTCAGAATCATTTGATTCATCAGCTAGGAATGGCGATTGCTTCACCAGACCAATCGAAGGCTAGGCCAAAGTAACTCGATGTTTCCAAGAGGTGTGTGGCCCAACTTTTGAAAGAACCGCTAAGTGGAGAACTATTTGGTATTTTTCCGAAGCACTTTTCACCGTAATTGTCATAAGGTTGGTCTCTGCATCCTTAAGCATACCAGTCTTCACAGACGAAACAGGCTGAGGCCCAGTAATCTTGGCATTTCCAATAGTTGGTCCTAGAGACTACCAAGAAAGTGTTCTTTTAAGTATTATTCTGTTGTGGTTTCAGCATTATTTTCAGAACCCGAGCAGGGTTCTGGCATTAGCATAAGAATCCTGCCTGGTAGTTGAGATTTCTGGGTGGGGTGTAAGTGCGGGGCTTCTGTCAGCCCTGCCTTTGATTTGTTTACCTCCAGAGTTGGAAAGCGCATATTTGCGTGAGATGGGAAAAGTGTGGATCGTGCTTCAGATTTCATCCTGAGACTTTGAAATGACCAGTGTGTTGGTAATTATTTGCATTTCCATGGCGTTTGGCACAGAAATAGTCATGAGGTCGGTCTCTGCATCCTGAAGCCTATGATGCTTTTTGCAGAGAAACCTCTGCTGAGGCCCAGGTAACTTGCTATTTCCCATAGCTGGCAAAGGAGCCTTGGAAGATAGGATTGTTTTCAGTATTATTTCACCATCCTTTCACCACTGTTTCAAGAACGGGAGCCCTTTTTAACCGTTAGTGGAAGAATCCTTCTTTGGAGATGAGATATTTTTCTGGGGTGGCAAGTGCAGGGCCTCTGTCAGTCCTGGGTTTGTTGGACTAGCGCCAGACATGAGAAGTGCGCCTTTGTGGGACAGGTGAATAGTGCGGATCCTGTTTCAGTCTAAAGACTGAAACAGGATCCGCACTTTTCACCGTTCCTTTCAGAATCATTTGATTCATCAGCTAGGAATGGCGATTGCTTCACCAGACCAATCGAAGGCTAGGCCAAAGTAACTCGATGTTTCCAAGAGGTGTGTGGCCCAACTTCTGAAAGAACCGCTAAGTGGAGAACTATTTGGTATTTTTCCGAAGCACTTTTCACCGTAATTGTCAGAAGGTTGGTCTCTGCCTCCTTAAGCATACCAGAGTCTTCACAGACGAAACAGGCTGAGGCCCAGTAATCTTGGCATTTCCAATAGTTGGTCCTAGAGACTACCAAGAAAGTGTTGTTTTAAGTATTATTCTGTTGTGGTTTCAGCATTATTTTCAGAACCTGAGCAGGGTTCTCGCATTAGCATAAGAATCCTGCCTGGTAGTTGAGATTTCTGGGTGGGGTGTAAGTGCCAGTCTTCTGTCAGCCCTGCCTTTGATTTGTTTACCTCCAGAGTTGGAAAGTGCATATTTGCGTGAGATGGGAAAAGTGTGGATCGTGCTTCAGATTTCATCCTGACACTTTGAAATGACCAGTGTGTTGGTAATTATTTGCATTTCCATGGCGTTTGGCACAGAAATAGTCATGAGGTCGGTCTCTGCATCCTGAAGCCTATGATGGTTTTTGCAGACAAACCTCTGCTGAGGCCCAGGTAACTTGCTATTTCCCATAGCTGGCACAGGAGCCTTGGAAGATAGGATTGTTTTCAGCATTATTTCACCATCCTTTCACCACTGTTTCAAGAACGGGAGCCCTTTTCAACCGTTAGTGGAAGAATCCTTCTTTGGAGATGAGATATTTTTTCTGGGGTGGCAGGTGCAGGGCCTCTGTCAGTCCTGGGTTTGTTGGACTAGCGCCAGACATGAGAAGTGCGCCTTTGTGGGACAGGTGAATAGTGCGGATCCTGTTTCAGTCTAAAGACTGAAACAGGATCCGCACTTTTCACCGTTCCTTTCAGAATCATTTGATTCATCAGCTAGGAATGGCGATTGCTTCACCAGACCAATCGAAGGCTAGGCCAAAGTAACTCGATGTTTCCAAGAGGTGTGTGGCCCAACTATTGAAAGAACCGCTAAGTGGAGAACTATTTGGTATTTTTCCGAAGAACTTTTCACCGTAATTGTCAGAAGGTTGGTCTCTGCATCCTTAAGCATACCAGAGTCTTCACAGACGAAACAGGCTGAGGCCCAGTAATCTTGGCATTTCCAGTAGTTGGTCCTAGAGACTACCAAGAAAGTATTCTTTTAAGTATTATTCCGTTGTGGTTTCAGCATTATTTTCAGTACCCGAGCAGGGTTCTGGCATTAGCATAAGAATCCTGCCTGGTAGTTGAGATTTCTGGGTGGGGTGTAAGTGCCGGTCTTCTGTCAGCCCTGCCTTTGATTTGTTTACCTCCAGAGTTGGAAAGTGCATATTTGCGTGAGATGGGAAAAGTGTGGATCGTGCTTCAGATTTCATCCTGACACTTTGAAATGACCAGTGTGTTGGTAATTATTTGCATTTCCATGGCGTTTGGCACAGAAATAGTCATGAGGTCGGTCTCTGCATCCTGAAGCCTATGATGCTTTTTGCAGAGAAACCTCTGCTGAGGCCCAGGTAACTTGCTATTTCCCATAGCTGGCACAGGAGCCTTGGAAGATAGGATTGTTTTCAGTATTATTTCACCATCCTTTCACCACTGTTTCAAGAACGGGAGCCCTTTTCAACCGTTAGTGGAAGAATCCTTCTTTGGAGATGAGATATTTTTCTGGGGTGGCAAGTGCAGGGCCTCTGTCAGTCCTGGGTTTGTTGGACTAGCGCCAGACATGAGAAGTGCGCCTTTGTGGGACAGGTGAATAGTGCGGATCCTGTTTCAGTCTAAAGACTGAAACAGGATCCGTACTTTTCACCGTTCCTTTCAGAATCATTTGATTCATCAGCTAGGAATGGCGATTGCTTCACCAGACCAATCGAAGGCTAGGCCAAAGTAACTCGATGTTTCCAAGAGGTGTGTGGCCCAACTTTTGAAAGAACCGCTAAGTGGAGAACTATTTGGTATTTTTCCGAAGCACTTTTCACCGTAATTGTCATAAGGTTGGTCTCTGCATCCTTAAGCATACCAGAGTCTTCACAGACGAAACAGGCTGAGGCCCAGTAATCTTGGCATTTCCAATAGTTGGTCCTAGAGACTACCAAGAAAGTGTTCTTTTAAGTATTATTCTGTTGTGGTTTCAGCATTATTTTCAGAACCTGAGCAGGGTTCTCGCATTAGCATAAGAATCCTGCCTGGTAGTTGAGATTTCTGGGTGGGGTGTAAGTGCGGGGCTTCTGTCAGCCCTGCCTTTGATTTGTTTACCTCCAGAGTTGGAAAGCGCATATTTGCGTGAGATGGGAAAAGTGTGGATCGTGCTTCAGATTTCATCCTGAGACTTTGAAATGACCAGTGTGTTGGTAATTATTTGCATTTCCATGGCGTTTGGCACAGAAATAGTCATGAGGTCGGTCTCTGCATCCTGAAGCCTATGATGCTTTTTGCAGAGAAACCTCTGCTGAGGCCCAGGTAACTTGCTATTTCCCATAGCTGGCAAAGGAGCCTTGGAAGATAGGATTGTTTTCAGTATTATTTCACCATCCTTTCACCACTGTTTCAAGAACGGGAGCCCTTTTTAACCGTTAGTGGAAGAATCCTTCTTTGGAGATGAGATATTTTTCTGGGGTGGCAAGTGCAGGGCCTCTGTCAGTCCTGGGTTTGTTGGACTAGCGCCAGACATGAGAAGTGCGCCTTTGTGGGACAGGTGAATAGTGCGGATCCTGTTTCAGTCTAAAGACTGAAACAGGATCCGCACTTTTCACCGTTCCTTTCAGAATCATTTGATTCATCAGCTAGGAATGGCGATTGCTTCACCAGACCAATCGAAGGCTAGGCCAAAGTAACTCGATGTTTCCAAGAGGTGTGTGGCCCAACTTCTGAAAGAACCGCTAAGTGGAGAACTATTTGGTATTTTTCCGAAGCACTTTTCACCGTAATTTTCAGAAGGTTGGTCTCTGCCTCCTTAAGCATACCAGAGTCTTCACAGACGAAACAGGCTGAGGCCCAGTAATCTTGGCATTTCCAATAGTTGGTCCTAGAGACTACCAAGAAAGTGTTGTTTTAAGTATTATTCTGTTGTGGTTTCAGCATTATTTTCAGAACCTGAGCAGGGTTCTCGCATTAGCATAAGAATCCTGCCTGGTAGTTGAGATTTCTGGGTGGGGTGTAAGTGCCAGTCTTCTGTCAGCCCTGCCTTTGATTTGTTTACCTCCAGAGTTGGAAAGTGCATATTTGCGTGAGATGGGAAAAGTGTGGATCGTGCTTCAGATTTCATCCTGACACTTTGAAATGACCAGTGTGTTGGTAATTATTTGCATTTCCATGGCGTTTGGCACAGAAATAGTCATGAGGTCGGTCTCTGCATCCTGAAGCCTATGATGGTTTTTGCAGACAAACCTCTGCTGAGGCCCAGGTAACTTGCTATTTCCCATAGCTGGCACAGGAGCCTTGGAAGATAGGATTGTTTTCAGCATTATTTCACCATCCTTTCACCACTGTTTCAAGAACGGGAGCCCTTTTCAACCGTTAGTGGAAGAATCCTTCTTTGGAGATGAGATATTTTTTCTGGGGTGGCAGGTGCAGGGCCTCTGTCAGTCCTGGGTTTGTTGGACTAGCGCCAGACATGAGAAGTGCGCCTTTGTGGGACAGGTGAATAGTGCGGATCCTGTTTCAGTCTAAAGACTGAAACAGGATCCGCACTTTTCACCGTTCCTTTCAGAATCATTTGATTCATCAGCTAGGAATGGCGATTGCTTCACCAGACCAATCGAAGGCTAGGCCAAAGTAACTCGATGTTTCCAAGAGGTGTGTGGCCCAACTATTGAAAGAACCGCTAAGTGGAGAACTATTTGGTATTTTTCCGAAGAACTTTTCACCGTAATTGTCAGAAGGTTGGTCTCTGCATCCTTAAGCATACCAGAGTCTTCACAGACGAAACAGGCTGAGGCCCAGTAATCTTGGCATTTCCAGTAGTTGGTCCTAGAGACTACCAAGAAAGTATTCTTTTAAGTATTATTCCGTTGTGGTTTCAGCATTATTTTCAGTACCCGAGCAGGGTTCTGGCATTAGCATAAGAATCCTGCCTGGTAGTTGAGATTTCTGGGTGGGGTGTAAGTGCCGGTCTTCTGTCAGCCCTGCCTTTGATTTGTTTACCTCCAGAGTTGGAAAGTGCATATTTGCGTGAGATGGGAAAAGTGTGGATCGTGCTTCAGATTTCATCCTGAGACTTTGAAATGACCAGTGTGTTGGTAATTATTTGCATTTCCATGGCGTTTGGCACAGAAATAGTCATGAGGTCGGTCTCTGCATCCTGAAGCCTATGATGCTTTTTGCAGAGAAACCTCTGCTGAGGCCCAGGTAACTTGCTATTTCCCATAGCTGGCACAGGAGCCTTGGAAGATAGGATTGTTTTCAGTATTATTTCACCATCCTTTCACCACTGTTTCAAGAACGGGAGCCCTTTTCAACCGTTAGTGGAAGAATCCTTCTTTGGAGATGAGATATTTTTCTGGGGTGGCAAGTGCAGGGCCTCTGTCAGTCCTGGGTTTGTTGGACTAGCGCCAGACATGAGAAGTGCGCCTTTGTGGGACAGGTGAATAGTGCGGATCCTGTTTCAGTCTAAAGACTGAAACAGGATCCGTACTTTTCACCGTTCCTTTCAGAATCATTTGATTCATCAGCTAGGAATGGCGATTGCTTCACCAGACCAATCGAAGGCTAGGCCAAAGTAACTCGATGTTTCCAAGAGGTGTGTGGCCCAACTTTTGAAAGAACCGCTAAGTGGAGAACTATTTGGTATTTTTCCGAAGCACTTTTCACCGTAATTGTCATAAGGTTGGTCTCTGCATCCTTAAGCATACCAGAGTCTTCACAGACGAAACAGGCTGAGGCCCAGTAATCTTGGCATTTCCAATAGTTGGTCCTAGAGACTACCAAGAAAGTGTTCTTTTAAGTATTATTCTGTTGTGGTTTCAGCATTATTTTCAGAACCTGAGCAGGGTTCTCGCATTAGCATAAGAATCCTGCCTGGTAGTTGAGATTTCTGGGTGGGGTGTAAGTGCGGGGCTTCTGTCAGCCCTGCCTTTGATTTGTTTACCTCCAGAGTTGGAAAGTGCATATTTGCGTGAGATGGGAAAAGTGTGGATCGTGCTTCAGATTTCATCCTGACACTTTGAAATGACCAGTGTGTTGGTAATTATTTGCATTTCCATGGCGTTTGGCACAGAAATAGTCATGAGGTCGTTCTCTGCATCCTGAAGCCTATGATGCTTTTTGCAGAGAAACCTCTGCTGAGGCCCAGGTAACTTGCTATTTCCCATAGCTGGCACAGGAGCCTTGGAAGATAGGATTGTTTTCAGTATTATTTCACCATCCTTTCACCACTGTTTCAAGAACGGGAGCCCTTTTCAACCGTTAGTGGAAGAATCCTTCTTTGGAGATGAGATATTTTTCTGGGGTGGCAAGTGCAGGGCCTCTGTCAGTCCTGGGTTTGTTGGACTAGCGCCAGACATGAGAAGTGCGCCTTTGTGGGACAGGTGAATAGTGCGGATCCTGTTTCAGTCTAAAGACTGAAACAGGATCCGCACTTTTCACCGTTCCTTTCAGAATCATTTGATTCATCAGCTAGGAATGGCGATTGCTTCACCAGACCAATCGAAGGCTAGGCCAAAGTAACTCGATGTTTCCAAGAGGTGTGTGGCCCAACTTTTGAAAGAACCGCTAAGTGGAGAACTATTTGGTATTTTTCCGAAGCACTTTTCACCATAATTGTCATAAGGTTGGTCTCTGCATCCTTAAGCATACCAGAGTCTTCACAGACGAAACAGGCTGAGGCCCAGTAATCTTGGCATTTCCAATAGTTGGTCCTAGAGACTACCAAGAAAGTGTTCTTTTAAGTAATATTCTGTTGTGGTTTCAGCATTATTTTCAGAACCCGAGCAGGGTTCTCGCATTAGCATAAGAATCCTGCCTGGTAGTTGAGATTTCTGGGTGGGGTGTAAGTGCTGGGCTTCTGTCAGCCCTGCCTTTGATTTGTTTACCTCCAGAGTTGGAAAGTGCATATTTGCGTGAGATGGGAAAAGTGTGGATCGTGCTTCAGATTTCATCCTGAGACTTTGAAATGACCAGTGTGTTGGTAATTATTTGCATTTCCATGGCGTTTGGCACAGAAATAGTCATGAGGTCGGTCTCTGCATCCTGAAGCCTATGATGCTTTTTGCAGAGAAACCTCTGCTGAGGCCCAGGTAACCTGCGATTTCCCATAGCTGGCACAGGAGCCTTGGAAGATAGGATTGTTTTCAGTATTATTTCACCATCCTTTCACCACTGTTTCAAGAACGGGAGCCCTTTTCAAACGTTAGTGGAAGAATCCTTCTTTGGAGATGAGATATTTTTCTGGGGTGGCAAGTGCAGGGCC
Organism: Lemur catta; assembly: GCF_020740605.2. Classification (NCBI taxonomy): domain Eukaryota; kingdom Metazoa; phylum Chordata; class Mammalia; order Primates; family Lemuridae; genus Lemur; species Lemur catta. The sequence goes on along the minus strand of NC_059133.1, from coordinate 71,515,678 downwards.
TCTGTCAGTCCTGGGTTTGTTGGACTAGCGCCAGACATGAGAAGTGCGCCTTTGTGGGACAGGTGAATAGTGCGGATCCTGTTTCAGTCTAAAGACTGAAACAGGATCCGCACTTTTCACCGTTCCTTTCAGAATCATTTGATTCATCAGCTAGGAATGGCGATTGCTTCACCAGACCAATCGAAGGCTAGGCCAAAGTAACTCGATGTTTCCAAGAGGTGTGTGGCCCAACTTTTGAAAGAACCGCTAAGTGGAGAACTATTTGGAATTTTCCGAAGCACTTTTCACCGTAATTGTCAGAAGGTTGGTCTCTGCCTCCTTAAGCATACCAGAGTCTTCACAGACGAAACAGGCTGAGGCCCAGTAATCTTGGCATTTCCAATAGTTGGTCCTAGAGACTACCAAGAAAGTGTTCTTTTAAGTATTATTCTGTTGTGGTTTCAGCATTATTTTCAGAACCCGAGCAGGGTTCTCGCATTAGCATAAGAATCCTGCCTGGTAGTTGAGATTTCTGGGTGGGGTGTAAGTGCGGGGCTTCTGTCAGCCCTGCCTTTGATTTGTTTACCTCCAGAGTTGGAAAGTGCATATTTGCGTGAGATGGGAAAAGTGTGGATCGTGCTTCAGATTTCATCCTGACACTTTGAAATGACCAGTGTGTTGGTAATTATTTGCATTTCCATGGCGTTTGGCACAGAAAGAGTCATGAGGTCGGTCTCTGCATCCTGAAGCCTATGATGCTTTTTGCAGAGAAACCTCTGCTGAGGCCCAGGTAACTTGCTATTTCCCATAGCTGGCACAGGAGCCTTGGAAGATAGGATTGTTTTCAGTATTATTTCACCATCCTTTCACCACTGTTTCAAGAACGGGAGCCCTTTTCAACCGTTAGTGGAAGAATCCTTCTTTGGAGATGAGATATTTTTCTGGGGTGGCAAGTGCAGGGCCTCTGTCAGTCCTGGGTTTGTTGGACTAGCGCCAGACATGAGAAGTGCGCCTTTGTGGGACAGGTGAATAGTGCGGATCCTGTTTCAGTCTAAAGACTGAAACAGGATCCGCACTTTTCACCGTTCCTTTCGGAATCATTTGATTCATGAGCTAGGAATGGCGATTGCTTCACCAGACCAATCGAAGGCTAGGCCAAAGTAACTCGATGTTTCCAAGAGGTGTGTGGCCCAACTTTTGAAAGAACCGCTAAGTGGAGAACTATTTGGAATTTTCCGAAGCACTTTTCACCGTAATTGTCAGAAGGTTGGTCTCTGCCTCCTTAAGCATACCAGAGTCTTCACAGACGAAACAGGCTGAGGCCCAGTAATCTTGGCATTTCCAATAGTTGGTCCTAGAGACTACCAAGAAAGTGTTCTTTTAAGTATTATTCTGTTGTGGTTTCAGCATTATTTTCAGAACCCGAGCAGGGTTCTCGCATTAGCATAAGAATCCTGCCTGGTAGTTGAGATTTCTGGGTGGGGTGTAAGTGCGGGGCTTCTGTCAGCCCTGCCTTTGATTTGTTTACCTCCAGAGTTGGAAAGTGCATATTTGCGTGAGATGGGAAAAGTGTGGATCGTGCTTCAGATTTCATCCTGACACTTTGAAATGACCAGTGTGTTGGTAATTATTTGCATTTCCATGGCGTTTGGCACAGAAATAGTCATGAGGTCGGTCTCTGCATCCTGAAGCCTATGATGCTTTTTGCAGAGAAACCTCTGCTGAGGCCCAGGTAACTTGCTATTTCCCATAGCTGGCACAGGAGCCTTGGAAGATAGGATTGTTTTCAGTATTATTTCACCATCCTTTCACCACTGTTTCAAGAACGGGAGCCCTTTTCAACCGTTAGTGGAAGAATCCTTCTTTGGAGATGAGATATTTTTCTGGGGTGGCAAGTGCAGGGCCCCTGTCAGTCCTGGGTTTGTTGGACTAGCGCCAGACATGAGAAGTGCGCCTTTGTGGGACAGGTGAATAGTGCGGATCCTGTTTCAGTCTAAAGACTGAAACAGGATCCGCACTTTTCACCGTTCCTTTCAGAATCATTTGATTCATCAGCTAGGAATGGCGATTGCTTCACCAGACCAATCGAAGGCTAGGCCAAAGTAACTCGATGTTTCCAAGAGGTGTGTGGCCCAACTTTTGAAAGAACCGCTAAGTGGAGAACTATTTGGTATTTTTCCGAAGGACTTTTCACCGTAATTGTCATAAGGTTGGTCTCTGCATCCTTAAGCATACCAGAGTCTTCACAGACGAAACAGGCTGAGGCCCAGTAATCTTGGCATTTCCAATAGTTGGTCCTAGAGACTACCAAGAAAGTGTTCTTTTAAGTATTATTCTGTTGTGGTTTCAGCATTATTTTCAGAACCTGAGCAGGGTTCTCGCATTAGCATAAGAATCCTGCCTGGTAGTTGAGACTTCTGGGTGGGGTGTAAGTGCGGGGCTTCTGTCAGCCCTGCCTTTGATTTGTTTACCTCCAGAGTTGGAAAGTGCATATTTGCGTGAGATGGGAAAAGTGTGGATCGTGCTTCAGATTTCATCCTGACACTTTGAAATGACCAGTGTGTTGGTAATTATTTGCCATTTCCATGGCGTTTGGCACCGTAATAGTCATGAGGTCGGTCTCTGCATCCTGAAGCCTATGATGCTTTTTGCAGAGAAACCTCTGCTGAGGCCCAGGTAACTTGCTATTTCCCATAGCTGGCACAGGAGCCTTGGAAGATAGGATTGTTTTCAGCATTATTTCACCATCCTTTCACCACTGTTTCAAGAACGGGAGCCCTTTTCAACCGTTAGTGGAAGAATCCTTCTTTGGAGATGAGATATTTTTCTGGGGTGGCAAGTGCAGGGCCTCTGTCAGTCCTGGGTTTGTTGGACTAGCGCCAGACATGAGAAGTTCGCCTTTGTGGGACAGGTGAATAGTGCGGAACCCGTTTCAGTCTAAAGACTGAAACAGGATCCGCACTTTTCACCGTTCCTTTCAGAATCATTTGATTCATCAGCTAGGAATGGCGATTGCTTCACCAGACCAATCGAAGGCTAGGCCAAAGTAACTCGATGTTTCCAAGAGGTGTGTGGCCCAACTTTTGAAAGAACCGCTAAGTGGAGAACTATTTGGTATTTTTCCGAAGCACTTTTCACCGTAATTGTCAGAAGGTTGGTCTCTGCATCCTTAAGCATACCAGAGTCTTCACAGACGAAACAGGCTGAGGCCCAGTAATCTTGGCATTTCCAATAGTTGGTCCTAGAGACTACCAAGAAAGTGTTCTTTTAAGTATTATTCTGTTGTGGTTTCAGCATTATTTTCAGAACCTGAGCAGGGTTCTCGCATTAGCATAAGAATCCTGCCTGGTAGTTGAGATTTCTGGGTGGGGTGTAAGTGCGGGGCTTCTGTCAGCCCTGCCTTTGATTTGTTTACCTCCAGAGTTGGAAAGTGCATATTTGCGTGAGATGGGAAAAGTGTGGATCGTGCTTCAGATTTCATCCTGAGACTTTGAAATGACCAGTGTGTTGGTAATTATTTGCATTTCCATGGCGTTTGGCACAGAAATAGTCATGAGGTCGTTCTCTGCATCCTGAAGCCTATGATGCTTTTTGCAGAGAAACCTGTGCTGAGGCCCAGGTAACTTGCTATTTCCCATAGCTGGCACAGGAGCCTTGGAAGATAGGATTGTTTTCAGTATTATTTCACCATCCTTTCACCACTGTTTCAAGAACGGGAGCCCTTTTCAACCGTTAGTGGAAGAATCCTTCTTTGGAGATGAGATATTTTTCTGGGGTGGCAAGTGCAGGGCCTCTGTCAGTCCTGGGTTTGTTGGACTAGCGCCAGACATGAGAAGTGCGCCTTTGCGGGACAGGTGAATAGTGCGGATCCTGTTTCAGTCTAAAGACTGAAACAGGATCCGCACTTTTCACCGTTCCTTTCAGAATCATTTGATTCATCAGCTAGGAATGGCGATTGCTTCACCAGACCAATCGAAGTCTAGGGCAAAGTAACTCGATGTTTCCAAGAGGTGTGTGGCCCAACTTTTGAAAGAACCGCTAAGTGGAGAACTATTTGGTATTTTTCCGAAGCACTTTTCACCGTAATTGTCATAAGGTTGGTCTCTGCATCCTTAAGCATACCAGAGTCTTCACAGACGAAACAGGCTGAGGCCCAGTAATCTTGGCATTTCCAATAGTTGGTCCTAGAGACTACCAAGAAAGTGTTCTTTTAAGTATTATTCTGTTGTGGTTTCAGCATTATTTTCAGAACCTGAGCAGGGTTCTCGCATTAGCATAAGAATCCTGCCTGGTAGTTGAGACTTCTGGGTGGGGTGTAAGTGCGGGGCTTCTGTCAGCCCTGCCTTTGATTTGTTTACCTCCAGAGTTGGAAAGTGCATATTTGCGTGAGATGGGAAAAGTGTGGATCGTGCTTCAGATTTCATCCTGAGACTTTGAAATGACCAGTGTGTTGGTAATTATTTGCATTTCCATGGCGTTTGGCACAGAAATAGTCATGAGGTCGGTCTCTGCATCCTGAAGCCTATGATGCTTTTTGCAGAGAAACCTCTGCTGAGGCCCAGGTAACTTGCTATTTCCCATAGCTGGCACAGGAGCCTTGGAAGATAGGATTGTTTTCAGTATTATTTCACCATCCTTTCACCACTGTTTCAAGAACGGGAGCCCTTTTCAAACGTTAGTGGAAGAATCCTTCTTTGGAGATGAGATATTTTTCTGGGGTGGCAAGTGCAGGGCCTCTGTCAGTCCTGGGTTTGTTGGACTAGCGCCAGACATGAGAAGTGCGCCTTTGTGGGACAGGTGAATAGTGCGGATCCTGTTTCAGTCTAAAGACTGAAACAGGATCCGCACTTTTCACCGTTCCTTTCAGAATCATTTGATTCATCAGCTAGGAATGGCGATTGCTTCACCAGACCAATCGAAGGCTAGGCCAAAGTAACTCGATGTTTCCAAGAGGTGTGTGGCCCAACTTTTGAAAGAACCGCTAAGTGGAGAACTATTTGGTATTTTTCCGAAGCACTTTTCACCGTAATTGTCATAAGGTTGGTCTCTGCATCCTTAAGCATACAAGAGTCTTCACAGACGAAACAGGCTGAGGCCCAGTAATCTTGGCATTTCCAATAGTTGGTCCTAGAGACTACCAAGAAAGTGTTCTTTTAAGTATTATTCTGTTGTGGTTTCAGCATTATTTTCAGAACCTGAGCAGGGTTCTCGCATTAGCATAAGAATCCTGCCTGGTAGTTGAGACTTCTGGGTGGGGTGTAAGTGCTGGGCTTCTGTCAGCCCTGCCTTTGATTTGTTTACCTCCAGAGTTGGAAAGTGCATATTTGCGTGAGATGGGAAAAGTGTGGATCGTGCTTCAGATTTCATCCTGACACTTTGAAATGACCAGTGTGTTGGTAATTATTTGCATTTCCATGGCGTTTGGCACAGAAAGAGTCATGAGGTCGGTCTCTGCATCCTGAAGCCTATGATGCTTTTTGCAGAGAAACCTCTGCTGAGGCCCAGGTAACTTGCTATTTCCCATAGCTGGCACAGGAGCCTTGGAAGATAGGATTGTTTTCAGTATTATTTCACCATCCTTTCACCACTGTTTCAAGAACGGGAGCCCTTTTCAAACGTTAGTGGAAGAATCCTTCTTTGGAGATGAGATATTTTTCTGGGGTGGCAAGTGCAGGGCCTCTGTCAGTCCTGGGTTTGTTGGACTAGCGCCAGACATGAGAAGTGCGCCTTTGTGGGACAGGTGAATAGTGCGGATCCTGTTTCAGTCTAAAGACTGAAACAGGATCCGCACTTTTCACCGTTCCTTTCAGAATCATTTGATTCATCAGCTAGGAATGGCGATTGCTTCACCAGACCAATCGAAGGCTAGGCCAAAGTAACTCGATGTTTCCAAGAGGTGTGTGGCCCAACTTTTGAAAGAACCGCTAAGTGGAGAACTATTTGGTATTTTTCCGAAGCACTTTTCACCGTAATTGTCATAAGGTTGGTCTCTGCATCCTTAAGCATACAAGAGTCTTCACAGACGAAACAGGCTGAGGCCCAGTAATCTTGGCATTTCCAATAGTTGGTCCTAGAGACTACCAAGAAAGTGTTCTTTTAAGTATTATTCTGTTGTGGTTTCAGCATTATTTTCAGAACCTGAGCAGGGTTCTCGCATTAGCATAAGAATCCTGCCTGGTAGTTGAGACTTCTGGGTGGGGTGTAAGTGCTGGGCTTCTGTCAGCCCTGCCTTTGATTTGTTTACCTCCAGAGTTGGAAAGTGCATATTTGCGTGAGATGGGAAAAGTGTGGATCGTGCTTCAGATTTCATCCTGACACTTTGAAATGACCAGTGTGTTGGTAATTATTTGCATTTCCATGGCGTTTGGCACAGAAAGAGTCATGAGGTCGGTCTCTGCATCCTGAAGCCTATGATGCTTTTTGCAGAGAAACCTCTGCTGAGGCCCAGGTAACTTGCTATTTCCCATAGCTGGCACAGGAGCCTTGGAAGATAGGATTGTTTTCAGTATTATTTCACCATCCTTTCACCACTGTTTCAAGAACGGGAGCCCTTTTCAACCGTTAGTGGAAGAATCCTTCTTTGGAGATGAGATATTTTTCTGGGGTGGCAAGTGCAGGGCCTCTGTCAGTCCTGGGTTTGTTGGACTAGCGCCAGACATGAGAAGTGCGCCTTTGTGGGACAGGTGAATAGTGCGGATCCTGTTTCAGTCTAAAGACTGAAACAGGATCCGCACTTTTCACCGTTCCTTTCAGAATCATTTGATTCATCAGCTAGGAATGGCGATTGCTTCACCAGACCAATCGAAGGCTAGGCCAAAGTAACTCGATGTTTCCAAGAGGTGTGTGGCCCAACTTTTGAAAGAACCGCTAAGTGGAGAACTATTTGGTATTTTTCCGAAGCACTTTTCACCGTAATTGTCATAAGGTTGGTCTCTGCATCCTTAAGCATACCAGAGTCTTCACAGACGAAACAGGCTGAGGCCCAGTAATCTTGGCATTTCCAATAGTTGGTCCTAGAGACTACCAAGAAAGTGTTCTTTTAAGTATTATTCTGTTGTGGTTTCAGCATTATTTTCAGAACCCGAGCAGGGTTCTCGCATTAGCATAAGAATCCTGCCTGGTAGTTGAGATTTCTGGGTGGGGTGTAAGTGCGGGGCTTCTGTCAGCCCTGCCTTTGATTTGTTTACCTCCAGAGTTGGAAAGTGCATATTTGCGTGAGATGGGAAAAGTGTGGATCGTGCTTCAGATTTCATCCTGAGACTTTGAAATGACCAGTGTGTTGGTAATTATTTGCATTTCCATGGCGTTTGGCACAGAAATAGTCATGAGGTCGGTCTCTGCATCCTGAAGCCTATGATGCTTTTTGCAGAGAAACCTCTGCTGAGGCCCAGGTAACTTGCTATTTCCCATAGCTGGCACAGGAGCCTTGGAAGATAGGATTGTTTTCAGTATTATTTCACCATCCTTTCACCACTGTTTCAAGAACGGGAGCCCTTTTCAACCGTTAGTGGAAGAATCCTTCTTTGGAGATGAGATATTTTTCTGGGGTGGCAAGTGCAGGGCCTCTGTCAGTCCTGGGTTTGTTGGACTAGCGCCAGACATGAGAAGTGCGCCTTTGTGGGACAGGTGAATAGTGCGGATCCTGTTTCAGTCTAAAGACTGAAACAGGATCCGCACTTTTCACCGTTCCTTTCAGAATCATTTGATTCATCAGCTAGGAATGGCGATTGCTTCACCAGACCAATCGAAGGCTAGGCCAAAGTAACTCGATGTTTCCAAGAGGTGTGTGGCCCAACTTTTGAAAGAACCGCTAAGTGGAGAACTATTTGGTATTTTTCCGAAGCACTTTTCACCGTAATTGTCATAAGGTTGGTCTCTGCATCCTTAAGCATACCAGAGTCTTCACAGACGAAACAGGCTGAGGCCCAGTAATCTTGGCATTTCCAATAGTTGGTCCTAGAGACTACCAAGAAAGTGTTCTTATAAGCATTATTCCTTTGTGGTTTCAGCATTATTTTCAGTACCCGAGCAGGGTTCTGGCATTAGCATAAGAATCCTGCCTCGTAGTTGAGATTTCTGGGTGGGGTGTAAGTGCGGGGCTTCTGTCAGCCCTGCCTTTGATTTGTTTACCTCCAGAGTTGGAAAGTGCATATTTGCGTGAGATGGGAAAAGTGTGGATCGTGCTTCAGATTTCATCCTGAGACTTAGAAATGACCAGTGTGTTGGTAATTATTTGCATTTCCATGGCGTTTGGCACAGAAATAGTCATGAGGTCGTTCTCTGCATCCTGAAGCCTATGATGCTTTTTGCAGAGAAACCTCTGCTGAGGCCCAGGTAACTTGCTATTTCCCATAGCTGGCACAGGAGCCTTGGAAGATAGGATTGTTTTCAGTATTATTTCACCATCCTTTCACCACTGTTTCAAGAACGGGAGCCCTTTTCAACCGTTAGTGGAAGAATCCTTCTTTGGAGATGAGATATTTTTCTGGGGTGGCAAGTGCAGGGCCTCTGTCAGTCCTGGGTTTGTTGGACTAGCGCCAGACATGAGAAGTGCGCCTTTGTGGGACAGGTGAATAGTGCGGATCCTGTTTCAGTCTAAAGACTGAAACAGGATCCGCACTTTTCACCGTTCCTTTCAGAATCATTTGATTCATCAGCTAGGAATGGCGATTGCTTCACCAGACCAATCGAAGGCTAGGCCAAAGTAACTCGATGTTTCCAAGAGGTGTGTGGCCCAACTTTTGAAAGAACCGCTAAGTGGAGAACTATTTGGTATTTTTCCGAAGCACTTTTCACCGTAATTGTCATAAGGTTGGTCTCTGCATCCTTAAGCATACCAGAGTCTTCACAGACGAAACAGGCTGAGGCCCAGTAATCTTGGCATTTCCAATAGTTGGTCCTAGAGACTACCAAGAAAGTGTTCTTATAAGCATTATTCCTTTGTGGTTTCAGCATTATTTTCAGTACCCGAGCAGGGTTCTGGCATTAGCATAAGAATCCTGCCTCGTAGTTGAGATTTCTGGGTGGGGTGTAAGTGCGGGGCTTCTGTCAGCCCTGCCTTTGATTTGTTTACCTCCAGAGTTGGAAAGTGCATATTTGCGTGAGATGGGAAAAGTGTGGATCGTGCTTCAGATTTCATCCTGACACTTTGAAATGACCAGTGTGTTGGTAATTATTTGCATTTCCACGGCGTTTGGCACAGAAAGAGTCATGAGGTCGGTCTCTGCATCCTGAAGCCTATGATGCTTTTTGCAGAGAAACCTCTGCTGAGGCCCAGGTAACTTGCTATTTCCCATAGCTGGCACAGGAGCCTTGGAAGATAGGATTGTTTTCAGTATTATTTCACCATCCTTTCACCACTGTTTCAAGAACGGGAGCCCTTTTCAACCGTTAGTGGAAGAATCCTTCTTTGGAGATGAGATATTTTTCTGGGGTGGCAAGTGCAGGGCCTCTGTCAGTCCTGGGTTTGTTGGACTAGCGCCAGACATGAGAAGTGCGCCTTTGTGGGACAGGTGAATAGTGCGGATCCTGTTTCAGTCTAAAGACTGAAACAGGATCCGCACTTTTCACCGTTCCTTTCAGAATCATTTGATTCATCAGCTAGGAATGGCGATTGCTTCACCAGACCAATCGAAGGCTAGGCCAAAGTAACTCGATGTTTCCAAGAGGTGTGTGGCCCAACTTTTGAAAGAACCGCTAAGTGGAGAACTATTTGGTATTTTTCCGAAGCACTTTTCACCGTAATTGTCATAAGGTTGGTCTCTGCATCCTTAAGCATACCAGAGTCTTCACAGACGAAACAGGCTGAGGCCCAGTAATCTTGGCATTTCCAATAGTTGGTCCTAGAGACTACCAAGAAAGTGTTCTTATAAGCATTATTCCTTTGTGGTTTCAGCATAATTTTCAGTACCCGAGCAGGGTTCTGGCATTAGCATAAGAATCCTGCCTGGTAGTTGAGATTTCTGGGTGGGGTGTAAGTGCTGGGCTTCTGTCAGCCCTGCCTTTGATTTGTTTACCTCCAGAGTTGGAAAGTGCATATTTGCGTGAGATGGGAAAAGTGTGGATCGTGCTTCAGATTTCATCCTGAGACTTAGAAATGACCAGTGTGTTGGTAATTATTTGCATTTCCATGGCGTTTGGCACAGAAATAGTCATGAGGTCGTTCTCTGCATCCTGAAGCCTATGATGCTTTTTGCAGAGAAACCTCTGCTGAGGCCCAGGTAACTTGCTATTTCCCATAGCTGGCACAGGAGCCTTGGAAGATAGGATTGTTTTCAGTATTATTTCACCATCCTTTCACCACTGTTTCAAGAACGGGAGCCCTTTTCAACCGTTAGTGGAAGAATCCTTCTTTGGAGATGAGATATTTTTCTGGGGTGGCAAGTGCAGGGCCTCTGTCAGTCCTGGGTTTGTTGGACTAGCGCCAGACATGAGAAGTGCGCCTTTGTGGGACAGGTGAATAGTGCGGATCCTGTTTCAGTCTAAAGACTGAAACAGGATCCGCACTTTTCACCGTTCCTTTCAGAATCATTTGATTCATCAGCTAGGAATGGCGATTGCTTCACCAGACCAATCGAAGGCTAGGCCAAAGTAACTCGATGTTTCCAAGAGGTGTGTGGCCCAACTTTTGAAAGAACCGCTAAGTGGAGAACTATTTGGAATTTTCCGAAGCACTTTTCACCGTAATTGTCATAAGGTTGGTCGCTGCCTCCTTAAGCATACCAGAGTCTTCACAGACGAAACAGGCTGAGGCCCAGTAATCTTGGCATTTCCAATAGTTGGTCCTAGAGACTACCAAGAAAGTGTTCTTTTAAGTATTATTCTGTTGTGGTTTCAGCATTATTTTCAGAACCCGAGCAGGGTTCTCGCATTAGCATAAGAATCCTGCCTGGTAGTTGAGATTTCTGGGTGGGGTGTAAGTGCTGGGCTTCTGTCAGCCCTGCCTTTGATTTGTTTACCTCCAGAGTTGGAAAGTGCATATTTGCGTGAGATGGGAAAAGTGTGGATCGTGCTTCAGATTTCATCCTGACACTTTGAAATGACCAGTGTGTTGGTAATTATTTGCATTTCCATGGCGTTTGGCACAGAAATAGTCATGAGGTCGGTCTCTGCATCCTGAAGCCTATGATGCTTTTTGCAGAGAAACCTCTGCTGAGGCCCAGGTAACTTGCTATTTCCCATAGCTGGCACAGGAGCCTTGGAAGATAGGATTGTTTTCAGTATTATTTCACCATCCTTTCACCACTGTTTCAAGAACGGGAGCCCTTTTCAACCGTTAGTGGAAGAATCCTTCTTTGGAGATGAGATATTTTTCTGGGGTGGCAAGTGCAGGGCCTCTGTCAGTCCTGGGTTTGTTGGACTAGCGCCAGACATGAGAAGTGCGCCTTTGTGGGACAGGTGAATAGTGCGGATCCTGTTTCAGTCTAAAGACTGAAACAGGATCCGCACTTTTCACCGTTCCTTTCAGAATCATTTGATTCATCAGCTAGGAATGGCGATTGCTTCACCAGACCAATCGAAGGCTAGGCCAAAGTAACTCGATGTTTCCAAGAGGTGTGTGGCCCAACTTTTGAAAGAACCGCTAAGTGGAGAACTATTTGGTATTTTTCCGAAGCACTTTTCACCGTAATTGTCATAAGGTTGGTCTCTGCATCCTTAAGCATACCAGAGTCTTCACAGACGAAACAGGCTGAGGCCCAGTAATCTTGGCATTTCCAATAGTTGGTCCTAGAGACTACCAAGAAAGTGTTCTTTTAAGTATTATTCTGTTGTGGTTTCAGCATTATTTTCAGAACCTGAGCAGGGTTCTCGCATTAGCATAAGAATCCTGCCTGGTAGTTGAGACTTCTGGGTGGGGTGTAAGTGCGGGGCTTCTGTCAGCCCTGCCTTTGATTTGTTTACCTCCAGAGTTGGAAAGTGCATATTTGCGTGAGATGGGAAAAGTGTGGATCGTGCTTCAGATTTCATCCTGACACTTTGAAATGACCAGTGTGTTGGTAATTATTTGCATTTCCATGGCGTTTGGCACAGAAATAGTCATGAGGTCGGTCTCTGCATCCTGAAGCCTATGATGCTTTTTGCAGAGAAACCTCTGCTGAGGCCCAGGTAACTTGCTATTTCCCATAGCTGGCACAGGAGCCTTGGAAGATAGGATTGTTTTCAGTATTATTTCACCATCCTTTCACCACTGTTTCAAGAACGGGAGCCCTTTTCAACCGTTAGTGGAAGAATCCTTCTTTGGAGATGAGATATTTTTCTGGGGTGGCAAGTGCAGGGCCTCTGTCAGTCCTGGGTTTGTTGGACTAGCGCCAGACATGAGAAGTGCGCCTTTGTGGGACAGGTGAATAGTGCGGATCCTGTTTCAGTCTAAAGACTGAAACAGGATCCGCACTTTTCACCGTTCCTTTCAGAATCATTTGATTCATCAGCTAGGAATGGTGATTGCTTCACCAGACCAATCGAAGGCTAGGCCAAAGTAACTCGATGTTTCCAAGAGGTGTGTGGCCCAACTTTTGAAAGAACCGCTAAGTGGAGAACTATTTGGTATTTTTCCGAAGCACTTTTCACCGTAATTGTCATAAGGTTGGTCTCTGCATCCTTAAGCATACCAGAGTCTTCACAGACGAAACAGGCTGAGGCCCAGTAATCTTGGCATTTCCAATAGTTGGTCCTAGAGACTACCAAGAAAGTGTTCTTTTAAGTATTATTCTGTTGTGGTTTCAGCATTATTTTCAGAACCTGAGCAGGGTTCTCGCATTAGCATAAGAATCCTGCCTGGTAGTTGAGACTTCTGGGTGGGGTGTAAGTGCGGGGCTTCTGTCAGCCCTGCCTTTGATTTGTTTACCTCCAGAGTTGGAAAGTGCATATTTGCGTGAGATGGGAAAAGTGTGGATCGTGCTTCAGATTTCATCCTGACACTTTGAAATGACCAGTGTGTTGGTAATTATTTGCATTTCCATGGCGTTTGGCACAGAAAGAGTCATGAGGTCGGTCTCTGCATCCTGAAGCCTATGATGCTTTTTGCAGAGAAACCTCTGCTGAGGCCCAGGTAACTTGCTATTTCCCATAGCTGGCACAGGAGCCTTGGAAGATAGGATTGTTTTCAGTATTATTTCACCATCCTTTCACCACTGTTTCAAGAACGGGAGCCCTTTTCAACCGTTAGTGGAAGAATCCTTCTTTGGAGATGAGATATTTTTCTGGGGTGGCAAGTGCAGGGCCTCTGTCAGTCCTGGGTTTGTTGGACTAGCGCCAGACATGAGAAGTGCGCCTTTGTGGGACAGGTGAATAGTGCGGATCCTGTTTCAGTCTAAAGACTGAAACAGGATCCGCACTTTTCACCGTTCCTTTCAGAATCATTTGATTCATCAGCTAGGAATGGCGATTGCTTCACCAGACCAATCGAAGGCTAGGCCAAAGTAACTCGATGTTTCCAAGAGGTGTGTGGCCCAACTTTTGAAAGAACCGCTAAGTGGAGAACTATTTGGTATTTTTCCGAAGCACTTTTCACCGTAATTGTCATAAGGTTGGTCGCTGCATCCTTAAGCATACCAGAGTCTTCACAGACGAAACAGGCTGAGGCCCAGTAATCTTGGCATTTCCAATAGTTGGTCCTAGAGACTACCAAGAAAGTGTTCTTTTAAGTATTATTCTGTTGTGGTTTCAGCATTATTTTCAGAACCCGAGCAGGGTTCTCGCATTAGCATAAGAATCCTGCCTGGTAGTTGAGATTTCTGGGTGGGGTGTAAGTGCAGGGCTTCTGTCAGCCCTGCCTTTGATTTGTTTACCTCCAGAGTTGGAAAGTGCATATTTGCGTGAGATGGGAAAAGTGTGGATCGTGCTTCAGATTTCATCCTGACACTTTGAAATGACCAGTGTGTTGGTAATTATTTGCATTTCCATGGCGTTTGGCACAGAAATAGTCATGAGGTCGGTCTCTGCATCCTGAAGCCTATGATGCTTTTTGCAGAGAAACCTCTGCTGAGGCCCAGGTAACTTGCTATTTCCCATAGCTGGCACAGAAGCCTTGGAAGATAGGATTGTTTTCAGTATTATTTCACCATCCTTTCACCACTGTTTCAAAAACGGGAGCCCTTTTCAACCGTTAGTGGAAGAATCCTTCTTTGGAGATGAGATATTTTTCTGGGGTGGCAAGTGCAGGGCCTCTGTCAGTCCTGGGTTTGTTGGACTAGCGCCAGACATGAGAAGTGCGCCTTTGTGGGACAGGTGAATAGTGCGGATCCTGTTTCAGTCTAAAGACTGAAACAGGATCCGCACTTTTCACCGTTCCTTTCAGAATCATTTGATTCATCAGCTAGGAATGGCGATTGCTTCACCAGACCAATCGAAGGCTAGGCCAAAGTAACTCGATATTTCCAAGAGGTGTGTGGCCCAACTTTTTAAAGAACCGCTAAGTGGAGAACTATTTGGTATTTTTCCGAAGCACTTTTCACCGTAATTGTCATAAGGTTGGTCTCTGCATCCTTAAGCATACCAGAGTCTTCACAGACGAAACAGGCTGAGGCCCAGTAATCTTGGCATTTCCAATAGTTGGTCCTAGAGACTACCAAGAAAGTGTTCTTATAAGCATTATTCCTTTGTGGTTTCAGCATTATTTTCAGTACCCGAGCAGGGTTCTGGCATTAGCATAAGAATCCTGCCTGGTAGTTGAGATTTCTGGGTGGGGTGTAAGTGCGGGGCTTCTGTCAGCCCTGCCTTTGATTTGTTTACCTCCAGAGTTGGAAAGTGCATATTTGCGTGAGATGGGAAAAGTGTGGATCGTGCTTCAGATTTCATCCTGACACTTTGAAATGACCAGTGTGTTGGTAATTATTTGCCATTTCCATGGCGTTTGGCACCGTAATAGTCATGAGGTCGGTCTCTGCATCCTGAAGCCTATGATGGTTTTTGCAGAGAAACCTCTGCTGAGGCCCAGGTAACTTGCTATTTCCCATAGCTGGCACAGGAGCCTTGGAAGATAGGATTGTTTTCAGCATTATTTCACCATCCTTTCGCCACTGTTTCAAGAACGGGAGCCCTTTTCAACCGTTAGTGGAAGAATCCTTCTTTGGAGATGAGATATTTTTCTGGGGTGGCAAGTGCAGGGCCTCTGTCAGTCCTGGGTTTGTTGGACTAGCGCCAGACATGAGAAGTTCCCCTTTGTGGGACAGGTGAATAGTGCGGATCCTGTTTCAGTCTAAAGACTGAAACAGGATCCGCACTTTTCACCGTTCCTTTCAGAATCATTTGATTCATCAGCTAGGAATGGCGATTGCTTCACCAGACCAATCGAAGGCTAGGCCAAAGTAACTCGATGTTTCCAAGAGGTGTGTGGCCCAACTTTTGAAAGAACCGCTAAGTGGAGAACTATTTGGTATTTTTCCGAAGCATTTTCTCCGTAATTGTCATAAGGTTGGTCTCTGCATCCTTAAGCATACCAGAGTCTTCACAGACGAAACAGGCTGAGGCCCAGTAATCTTGGCATTTCCAATAGTTGGTCCTAGAGACTACCAAGAAAGTGTTCTTTTAAGTATTATCTGTTGTGGTTTCAGCATTATTTTCAGAACCCGAGCAGGGTTCTGGCATTAGCATAAGAATCCTGCCTGGTAGTTGAGATTTCTGGGTGGGGTGTAAGTGCGGGGCTTCTGTCAGCCCTGCCTTTCATTTGTTTACCTCCAGAGTTGGAAAGTGCATATTTGCGTGAGATGGGAAAAGTGTGGATCGTGCTTCAGATTTCATCCTGACACTTTGAAATGACCAGTGTGTTGGTAATTATTTGCATTTCCATGGCGTTTGGCACAGAAATAGTCATGAGGTCGGTCTCTGCATCCTGAAGCCTATGATGCTTTTTGCAGAGAAACCTCTGCTGAGGCCCAGGTAACTTGCTATTTCCCATAGCTGGCACAGGAGCCTTGGAAGATAGGCTTGTTTTCAGCATTATTTCACCATCCTTTCACCACTGTTTCAAGAACGGGAGCCCTTTTCAACCGTTAGTGGAAGAATCCTTCTTTGGAGATGAGATATTTTTCTGGGGTGGCAAGGGCAGGGCCTCTGTCAGTCCTGGGTTTGTTGGACTAGCGCCAGACATGAGAAGTGCCCCTTTGTGGGACAGGTGAATAGTGCGGATCCTGTTTCAGTCTAAAGACTGAAACAGGATCCGCACTTTTCACCGTTCCTTTCAGAATCATTTGATTCATCAGCTAGGAATGGCGATTGCTTCACCAGACCAATCGAAGGCTAGGCCAAAGTAACTCGATGTTTCCAAGAGGTGTGTGGCCCAACTTTTGAAAGAACCGCTAAGTGGAGAACTATTTGGTATTTTTCCGAAGCACTTTTCACCGTAATTGTCATAAGGTTGGTCTCTGCATCCTTAAGCATACCAGAGTCTTCACAGACGAAACAGGCTGAGGCCCAGTAATCTTGGCATTTCCAATAGTTGGTCCTAGAGACTACCAAGAAAGTGTTCTTTTAAGTATTATTCTGTTGTGGTTTCAGCATTATTTTCAGAACCCGAGCAGGGTTCTCGCATTAGCATAAGAATCCTGCCTGGTAGTTGAGATTTCTGGGTGGGGTGTAAGTGCAGGGCTTCTGTCAGCCCTGCCTTTGATTTGTTTACCTCCAGAGTTGGAAAGTGCATATTTGCGTGAGATGGGAAAAGTGTGGATCGTGCTTCAGATTTCATCCTGACACTTTGAAATGACCAGTGTGTTGGTAATTATTTGCCATTTCCATGGCGTTTGGCACCGTAATAGTCATGAGGTCGGTCTCTGCATCCTGAAGCCTATGATGGTTTTTGCAGAGAAACCTCTGCTGAGGCCCAGGTAACTTGCTATTTCCCATAGCTGGCACAGGAGCCTTGGAAGATAGGATTGTTTTCAGCATTATTTCACCATCCTTTCACCACTGTTTCAAGAACGGGAGCCCTTTTCAACCGTTAGTGGAAGAATCCTTCTTTGGAGATGAGATATTTTTCTGGGGTGGCAAGTGCAGGGCCTCTGTCAGTCCTGGGTTTGTTGGACTAGCGCCAGACATGAGAAGTTCGCCTTTGTGGGACAGGTGAATAGTGCGGATCCTGTTTCAGTCTAAAGACTGAAACAGGATCCGCACTTTTCACCGTTCCTTTCAGAATCATTTGATTCATCAGCTAGGAATGGCGATTGCTTCACCAGACCAATCGAAGGCTAGGCCACAGTAACTCGATGTTTCCAAGAGGTGTGTGGCCCAACTTTTGAAAGAACCGGTAAGTGGAGAACTATTTGGTATTTTTCCGAAGCACTTTTCACCGTAATTGTCATAAGGTTGGTCTCTGCATCCTTAAGCATACCAGAGTCTTCACAGACGAAACAGGCTGAGGCCCAGTAATCTTGGCATTTCCAATAGTTGGTCCTAGAGACTACCAAGAAAGTGTTCTTTTAAGTATTATTCTGTTGTGGTTTCAGCATTATTTTCAGAACCTGAGCAGGGTTCTCGCATTAGCATAAGAATCCTGCCTGGTAGTTGAGATTTCTGGGTGGGGTGTAAGTGCTGGGCTTCTGTCAGCCCTGCCTTTGATTTGTTTACCTCCAGAGTTGGAAAGTGCATATTTGCGTGAGATGGGAAAAGTGTGGATCGTGCTTCAGATTTCATCCTGAGACTTTGAAATGACCAGTGTGTTGGTAATTATTTGCATTTCCATGGCGTTTGGCACAGAAATAGTCATGAGGTCGGTCTCTGCATCCTGAAGCCTATGATGCTTTTTGCAGAGAAACCTCTGCTGAGGCCCAGGTAACTTGCTATTTCCCATAGCTGGCACAGGAGCCTTGGAAGATAGGATTGTTTTCAGTATTATTTCACCATCCTTTCACCACTGTTTCAAGAACGGGAGCCCTTTTCAACCGTTAGTGGAAGAATCCTTCTTTGGAGATGAGATATTTTTCTGGGGTGGCAAGTGCAGGGCCTCTGTCAGTCCTGGGTTTGTTGGACTAGTGCCAGACATGAGAAGTGCGCCTTTGTGGGACAGGTGAATAGTGCGGATCCTGTTTCAGTCTAAAGACTGAAACAGGATCCGCACTTTTCACCGTTCCTTTCAGAATCATTTGATTCATCAGCTAGGAATGGCGATTGCTTCACCAGACCAATCGAAGGCTAGGCCAAAGTAACTCGATGTTTCCAAGAGGTGTGTGGCCCAACTTTTGAAAGAACCGCTAAGTGGAGAACTATTTGGTATTTTTCCGAAGCACTTTTCACCGTAATTGTCATAAGGTTGGTCTCTGCATCCTTAAGCATACCAGAGTCTTCACAGACGAAACAGGCTGAGGCCCAGTAATCTTGGCATTTCCAATAGTTGGTCCTAGAGACTACCAAGAAAGTGTTCTTATAAGCATTATTCCTTTGTGGTTTCAGCATTATTTTCAGTACCCGAGCAGGGTTCTGGCATTAGCATAAGAATCCTGCCTGGTAGTTGAGATTTCTGGGTGGGGTGTAAGTGCGGGGCTTCTGTCAGCCCTGCCTTTCATTTGTTTACCTCCAGAGTTGGAAAGTGCATATTTGCGTGAGATGGGAAAAGTGTGGATCGTGCTTCAGATTTCATCCTGACACTTTGAAATGACCAGTGTGTTGGTAATTATTTGCATTTCCATGGCGTTTGGCACAGAAATAGTCATGAGGTCGGTCTCTGCATCCTGAAGCCTATGATGCTTTTTGCAGAGAAACCTCTGCTGAGGCCCAGGTAACTTGCTATTTCCCATAGCTGGCACAGGAGCCTTGGAAGATAGGATTGTTTTCAGTATTATTTCACCATCCTTTCACCACTGTTTCAAGAACGGGAGCCCTTTTCAACCGTTAGTGGAAGAATCCTTCTTTGGAGATGAGATATTTTTCTGGGGTGGCAAGTGCAGGGCCTCTGTCAGTCCTGGGTTTGTTGGACTAGCGCCAGACATGAGAAGTGCGCCTTTGTGGGACAGGTGAATAGTGCGGATCCTGTTTCAGTCTAAAGACTGAAACAGGATCCGCACTTTTCACCGTTCCTTTCAGAATCATTTGATTCATCAGCTAGGAATGGCGATTGCTTCACCAGACCAATCGAAGGCTAGGCCAAAGTAACTCGATGTTTCCAAGAGGTGTGTGGCCCAACTTTTGAAAGAACCGCTAAGTGGAGAACTATTTGGTATTTTTCCGAAGCACTTTTCACCGTAATTGTCAGAAGGTTGGTCTCTGCCTCCTTAAGCATACCAGAGTCTTCACAGACGAAACAGGCTGAGGCCCAGTAATCTTGGCATTTCCAATAGTTGGTCCTAGAGACTACCAAGAAAGTGTTCTTTTAAGTATTATTCTGTTGTGTTTTCAGCATTATTTTCAGAACCCGAGCAGGGTTCTCGCATTAGCATAAGAATCCTGCCTGGTAGTTGAGATTTCTGGGTGGGGTGTAAGTGCGGGGCTTCTGTCAGCCCTGCCTTTGATTTGTTTACCTCCAGAGTTGGAAAGTGCATATTTGCGTGAGATGGGAAAAGTGTGGATCGTGCTTCAGATTTCATCCTGACACTTTGAAATGACCAGTGTGTTGGTAATTATTTGCATTTCCATGGCGTTTGGCACAGAAATAGTCATGAGGTCGGTCTCTGCATCCTGAAGCCTATGATGCTTTTTGCAGAGAAACCTCTGCTGAGGCCCAGGTAACTTGCTATTTCCCATAGCTGGCACAGGAGCCTTGGAAGATAGGATTGTTTTCAGTATTATTTAACAATCCTTTCACCACTGTTTCAAGAACGGGAGCCCTTTTCAACCGTTAGTGGAAGAATCCTTCTTTGGAGATGAGATATTTTTCTGGGGTGGCAAGTGCAGGGCCTCTGTCAGTCCTGGGTTTGTTGGACTAGCGCCAGACATGAGAAGTGCGCCTTTGTGGGACAGGTGAATAGTGCGGATCCTGTTTCAGTCTAAAGACTGAAACAGGATCCGCACTTTTCACCGTTCCTTTCAGAATCATTTGATTCATCAGCTAGGAATGGCGATTGCTTCACCAGACCAATCGAAGGCTAGGCCAAAGTAACTCGATGTTTCCAAGAGGTGTGTGGCCCAACTTTTGAAAGAACCGCTAAGTGGAGAACTATTTGGTATTTTTCCGAAGCACTTTTCACCGTAATTGTCATAAGGTTGGTCTCTGCATCCTTAAGCATACCAGAGTCTTCACAGACGAAACAGGCTGAGGCCCAGTAATCTTGGCATTTCCAATAGTTGGTCCTAGAGACTACCAAGAAAGTGTTCTTTTAAGTATTATTCTGTTGTGGTTTCAGCATTATTTTCAGAACCCGAGCAGGGTTCTCGCATTAGCATAAGAATCCTGCCTGGTAGTTGAGATTTCTGGGTGGGGTGTAAGTGCAGGGCTTCTGTCAGCCCTGCCTTTGATTTGTTTACCTCCAGAGTTGGAAAGTGCATATTTGCGTGAGATGGGAAAAGTGTGGATCGTGCTTCAGATTTCATCCTGACACTTTGAAATGACCAGTGTGTTGGTAATTATTTGCATTTCCATGGCGTTTGGCACAGAAATAGTCATGAGGTCGGTCTCTGCATCCTGAAGCCTATGATGCTTTTTGCAGAGAAACCTCTGCTGAGGCCCAGGTAACTTGCTATTTCCCATAGCTGGCACAGGAGCCTTGGAAGATAGGATTGTTTTCAGTATTATTTCACCATCCTTTCACCACTGTTTCAAGAACGGGAGCCCTTTTCAACCGTTAGTGGAAGAATCCTTCTTTGGAGATGAGATATTTTTCTGGGGTGGCAAGTGCAGGGCCTCTGTCAGTCCTGGGTTTGTTGGACTAGCGCCAGACATGAGAAGTGCGCCTTTGTGGGACAGGTGAATAGTGCGGATCCTGTTTCAGTCTAAAGACTGAAACAGGATCCGCACTTTTCACCGTTCCTTTCAGAATCATTTGATTCATCAGCTAGGAATGGCGATTGCTTCACCAGACCAATCGAAGGCTAGGCCAAAGTAACTCGATGTTTCCAAGAGGTGTGTGGCCCAACTTTTGAAAGAACCGCTAAGTGGAGAACTATTTGGTATTTTTCCGAAGCACTTTTCACCGTAATTGTCATAAGGTTGGTCTCTGCATCCTTAAGCATACCAGAGTCTTCACAGACGAAACAGGCTGAGGCCCAGTAATCTTGGCATTTCCAATAGTTGGTCCTAGAGACTACCAAGAAAGTGTTCTTATAAGCATTATTCCTTTGTGGTTTCAGCATTATTTTCAGTACCCGAGCAGGGTTCTGGCATTAGCATAAGAATCCTGCCTGGTAGTTGAGATTTCTGGGTGGGGTGTAAGTGCGGGGCTTCTGTCAGCCCTGCCTTTGATTTGTTTACCTCCAGAGTTGGAAAGTGCATATTTGCGTGAGATGGGAAAAGTGTGGATCGTGCTTCAGATTTCATCCTGACACTTTGAAATGACCAGTGTGTTGGTAATTATTTGCCATTTCCATGGCGTTTGGCACCGTAATAGTCATGAGGTCGGTCTCTGCATCCTGAAGCCTATGATGGTTTTTGCAGAGAAACCTCTGCTGAGGCCCAGGTAACTTGCTATTTCCCATAGCTGGCACAGGAGCCTTGGAAGATAGGATTGTTTTCAGCATTATTTCACCATCCTTTCACCACTGTTTCAAGAACGGGAGCCCTTTTCAACCGTTAGTGGAAGAATCCTTCTTTGGAGATGAGATATTTTTCTGGGGTGGCAAGTGCAGGGCCTCTGTCAGTCCTGGGTTTGTTGGACTAGCGCCAGACATGAGAAGTTCGCCTTTGTGGGACAGGTGAATAGTGCGGATCCTGTTTCAGTCTAAAGACTGAAACAGGATCCGCACTTTTCACCGTTCCTTTCAGAATCATTTGATTCATCAGCTAGGAATGGCGATTGCTTCACCAGACCAATCGAAGGCTAGGCCAAAGTAACTCGATGTTTCCAAGAGGTGTGTGGCCCAACTTTTGAAAGAACCGCTAAGTGGAGAACTATTTGGTATTTTTCCGAAGCACTTTTCACCGTAATTGTCAGAAGGTTGGTCTCTGCATCCTTAAGCATACCAGAGTCTTCACAGACGAAACAGGCTGAGGCCCAGTAATCTTGGCATTTCCAATAGTTGGTCCTAGAGACTACCAAGAAAGTGTTCTTTTAAGTATTATTCTGTTGTGGTTTCAGCATTATTTTCAGAACCTGAGCAGGGTTCTCGCATTAGCATAAGAATCCTGCCTGGTAGTTGAGATTTCTGGGTGGGGTGTAAGTGCTGGGCTTCTGTCAGCCCTGCCTTTGATTTGTTTACCTCCAGAGTTGGAAAGTGCATATTTGCGTGAGATGGGAAAAGTGTGGATCGTGCTTCAGATTTCATCCTGAGATTTTGAAATGACCAGTGTGTTGGTAATTATTTGCATTTCCATGGCGTTTGGCACAGAAATAGTCATGAGGTCGGTCTCTGCATCCTGAAGCCTATGATGCTTTTTGCAGAGAAACCTCTGCTGAGGCCCAGGTAACTTGCTATTTCCCATAGCTGGCACAGGAGCCTTGGAAGATAGGATTGTTTTCAGCATTATTTCACCATCCTTTCACCACTGTTTCAAGAACGGGAGCCCTTGTCAACCGTTAGTGGAAGAATCCTTCTTTGGAGATGAGATATTTTTCTGGGGTGGCAAGTGCAGGGCCTCTGTCAGTCCTGGGTTTGTTGGACTAGCGCCAGACATGAGAAGTGCCCCTTTGTGGGACAGGTGAATAGTGCGGATCCTGTTTCAGTCTAAAGACTGAAACAGGATCCGCACTTTTCACCGTTCCTTTCAGAATCATTTGATTCATCAGCTAGGAATGGCGATTGCTTCACCAGACCAATCGAAGGCTAGGCCAAAGTAACTCGATGTTTCCAAGAGGTGTGTGGCCCAACTTTTGAAAGAACCGCTAAGTGGAGAACTATTTGGCATTTTTCCGAAGCACTTTTCACCGTAATTGTCAGAAGGTTGGTCTCTGCATCCTTAAGCATACCAGAGTCTTCACAGATGAAACAGGCTGAGGCCCAGTAATCTTGGCATTTCCAATAGTTGGTCCTAGAGACTACCAAGAAAGTGTTCTTTTAAGTATTATTCTGTTGTGGTTTCAGCATTATTTTCAGAACCCGAGCAGGGTTCTCGCATTAGCATAAGAATCCTGCCTGGTAGTTGAGATTTCTGGGTGGGGTGTAAGTGCTGGGCTTCTGTCAGCCCTGCCTTTGATTTGTTTACCTCCAGAGTTGGAAAGCGCATATTTGCGTGAGATGGGAAAAGTGTGGATCGTGCTTCAGATTTCATCCTGAGACTTTGAAATGACCAGTGTGTTGGTAATTATTTGCATTTCCATGGCGTTTGGCACAGAAATAGTCATGAGGTCGGTCTCTGCATCCTGAAGCCTATGATGCTTTTTGCAGAGAAACCTCTGCTGAGGCCCAGGTAACTTGCTATTTCCCATAGCTGGCACAGGAGCCTTGGAAGATAGGATTGTTTTCAGTATTATTTCACCATCCTTTCACCACTGTTTCAAGAACGGGAGCCCTTTTCAACTGTTAGTGGAAGAATCCTTCTTTGGAGATGAGATATTTTTCTGGGGTGGCAAGTGCAGGGCCTCTGTCAGTCCTGGGTTTGTTGGACTAGCGCCAGACATGAGAAGTGCGCCTTTGTGGGACAGGTGAATAGTGCGGATCCTGTTTCAGTCTAAAGACTGAAACAGGATCCGCACTTTTCACCGTTCCTTTCAGAATCATTTGATTCATCAGCTAGGAATGGCGATTGCTTCACCAGACCAATCGAAGGCTAGGCCAAAGTAACTCGATGTTTCCAAGAGGTGTGTGGCCCAACTTTTGAAAGAACCGCTAAGTGTAGAACTATCTGGTATTTTTCCGAAGCACTTTTCACCGTAATTGTCAGAAGGTTGGTCTCTGCATCCTTAAGCATACCAGAGTCTTCACAGACGAAACAGGCTGAGGCCCAGTAATCTTGGCATTTCCAATAGTTGGTCCTAGAGACTACCAAGAAAGTGTTCTTTTAAGTATTATTCTGTTGTGGTTTCAGCATTATTTTCAGAACCCGAGCAGGGTTCTCGCATTAGCATAAGAATCCTGCCTGGTAGTTGAGATTTCTGGGTGGGGTGTAAGTGCAGGGCTTCTGTCAGCCCTGCCTTTGATTTGTTTACCTCCAGAGTTGGAAAGTGCATATTTGCGTGAGATGGGAAAAGTGTGGATCGTGCTTCAGATTTCATCCTGACACTTTGAAATGACCAGTGTGTTGGTAATTATTTGCATTTCCATGGCGTTTGGCACAGAAATAGTCATGAGGTCGGTCTCTGCATCCTGAAGCCTATGATGCTTTTTGCAGAGAAACCTCTGCTGAGGCCCAGGTAACTTGCTATTTCCCATAGCTGGCACTGGAGCCTTGGAAGATAGGATTGTTTTCAGTATTATTTCACCATCCTTTCACCACTGTTTCAAGAACGGGAGCCCTTTTCAACCGTTAGTGGAAGAATCCTTCTTTGGAGATGAGATATTTTTCTGGGGTGGCAAGTGCAGGGCCTCTGTCAGTCCTGGGTTTGTTGGACTAGCGCCAGACATGAGAAGTGCGCCTTTGTGGGACAGGTGAATAGTGCGGATCCTGTTTCAGTCTAAAGACTGAAACAGGATCCGCACTTTTCACCGTTCCTTTCAGAATCATTTGATTCATCAGCTAGGAATGGCGATTGCTTCACCAGACCAATCGAAGGCTAGGCCAAAGTAACTCGATGTTTCCAAGAGGTGTGTGGCCCAACTTTTGAAAGAACCGCTAAGTGGAGAACTATTTGGTATTTTTCCGAAGCACTTTTCACCGTAATTGTCATAAGGTTGGTCTCTGCATCCTTAAGCATACCAGAGTCTTCACAGACGAAACAGGCTGAGGCCCAGTAATCTTGGCATTTCCAATAGTTGGTCCTAGAGACTACCAAGAAAGTGTTCTTATAAGCATTATTCCTTTGTGGTTTCAGCATTATTTTCAGTACCCGAGCAGGGTTCTGGCATTAGCATAAGAATCCTGCCTGGTAGTTGAGATTTCTGGGTGGGGTGTAAGTGCGGGGCTTCTGTCAGCCCTGCCTTTGATTTGTTTACCTCCAGAGTTGGAAAGTGCATATTTGCGTGAGATGGGAAAAGTGTGGATCGCGCTTCAGATTTCATCCTGACACTTTGAAATGACCAGTGTGTTGGTAATTATTTGCCATTTCCATGGCGTTTGGCACCGTAATAGTCATGAGGTCGGTCTCTGCATCCTGAAGCCTATGATGGTTTTTGCAGAGAAACCTCTGCTGAGGCCCAGGTAACTTGCTATTTCCCATAGCTGGCACAGGAGCCTTGGAAGATAGGATTGTTTTCAGCATTATTTCACCATCCTTTCACCACTGTTTCAAGAACGGGAGCCCTTTTCAACCGTTAGTGGAAGAATCCTTCTTTGGAGATGAGATATTTTTCTGGGGTGGCAAGTGCAGGGCCTCTGTCAGTCCTGGGTTTGTTGGACTAGCGCCAGACATGAGAAGTTCGCCTTTGTGGGACAGGTGAATAGTGCGGATCCTGTTTCAGTCTAAAGACTGAAACAGGATCCGCACTTTTCACCGTTCCTTTCAGAATCATTTGATTCATCAGCTAGGAATGGCGATTGCTTCACCAGACCAATCGAAGGCTAGGCCAAAGTAACTCGATGTTTCCAAGAGGTGTGTGGCCCAACTTTTGAAAGAACCGCTAAGTGGAGAACTATTTGGTATTTTTCCGAAGCACTTTTCACCGTAATTGTCAGAAGGTTGGTCTCTGCATCCTTAAGCATACCAGAGTCTTCACAGACGAAACAGGCTGAGGCCCAGTAATCTTGGCATTTCCAATAGTTGGTCCTAGAGACTACCAAGAAAGTGTTCTTTTAAGTATTATTCTGTTGTGGTTTCAGCATTATTTTCAGAACCTGAGCAGGGTTCTCGCATTAGCATAAGAATCCTGCCTGGTAGTTGAGATTTCTGGGTGGGGTGTAAGTGCTGGGCTTCTGTCAGCCCTGCCTTTGATTTGTTTACCTCCAGAGTTGGAAAGTGCATATTTGCGTGAGATGGGAAAAGTGTGGATCGTGCTTCAGATTTCATCCTGAGACTTTGAAATGACCAGTGTGTTGGTAATTATTTGCATTTCCATGGCGTTTGGCACAGAAATAGTCATGAGGTCGGTCTCTGCATCCTGAAGCCTATGATGCTTTTTGCAGAGAAACCTCTGCTGAGGCCCAGGTAACTTGCTATTTCCCATAGCTGGCACAGGAGCCTTGGAAGATAGGATTGTTTTCAGCATTATTTCACCATCCTTTCACCACTGTTTCAAGAACGGGAGCCCTTGTCAACCGTTAGTGGAAGAATCCTTCTTTGGAGATGAGATATTTTTCTGGGGTGGCAAGTGCAGGGCCTCTGTCAGTCCTGGGTTTGTTGGACTAGCGCCAGACATGAGAAGTGCCCCTTTGTGGGACAGGTGAATAGTGCGGATCCTGTTTCAGTCTAAAGACTGAAACAGGATCCGCACTTTTCACCGTTCCTTTCAGAATCATTTGATTCATCAGCTAGGAATGGCGATTGCTTCACCAGACCAATCGAAGGCTAGGCCAAAGTAACTCGATGTTTCCAAGAGGTGTGTGGCCCAACTTTTGAAAGAACCGCTAAGTGGAGAACTATTTGGCATTTTTCCGAAGCACTTTTCACCGTAATTGTCAGAAGGTTGGTCTCTGCATCCTTAAGCATACCAGAGTCTTCACAGATGAAACAGGCTGAGGCCCAGTAATCTTGGCATTTCCAATAGTTGGTCCTAGAGACTACCAAGAAAGTGTTCTTTTAAGTATTATTCTGTTGTGGTTTCAGCATTATTTTCAGAACCCGAGCAGGGTTCTCGCATTAGCATAAGAATCCTGCCTGGTAGTTGAGATTTCTGGGTGGGGTGTAAGTGCTGGGCTTCTGTCAGCCCTGCCTTTGATTTGTTTACCTCCAGAGTTGGAAAGCGCATATTTGCGTGAGATGGGAAAAGTGTGGATCGTGCTTCAGATTTCATCCTGAGACTTTGAAATGACCAGTGTGTTGGTAATTATTTGCATTTCCATGGCGTTTGGCACAGAAATAGTCATGAGGTCGGTCTCTGCATCCTGAAGCCTATGATGCTTTTTGCAGAGAAACCTCTGCTGAGGCCCAGGTAACTTGCTATTTCCCATAGCTGGCACAGGAGCCTTGGAAGATAGGATTGTTTTCAGTATTATTTCACCATCCTTTCACCACTGTTTCAAGAACGGGAGCCCTTTTCAACTGTTAGTGGAAGAATCCTTCTTTGGAGATGAGATATTTTTCTGGGGTGGCAAGTGCAGGGCCTCTGTCAGTCCTGGGTTTGTTGGACTAGCGCCAGACATGAGAAGTGCGCCTTTGTGGGACAGGTGAATAGTGCGGATCCTGTTTCAGTCTAAAGACTGAAACAGGATCCGCACTTTTCACCGTTCCTTTCAGAATCATTTGATTCATCAGCTAGGAATGGCGATTGCTTCACCAGACCAATCGAAGGCTAGGCCAAAGTAACTCGATGTTTCCAAGAGGTGTGTGGCCCAACTTTTGAAAGAACCGCTAAGTGTAGAACTATCTGGTATTTTTCCGAAGCACTTTTCACCGTAATTGTCAGAAGGTTGGTCTCTGCATCCTTAAGCATACCAGAGTCTTCACAGACGAAACAGGCTGAGGCCCAGTAATCTTGGCATTTCCAATAGTTGGTCCTAGAGACTACCAAGAAAGTGTTCTTTTAAGTATTATTCTGTTGTGGTTTCAGCATTATTTTCAGAACCCGAGCAGGGTTCTCGCATTAGCATAAGAATCCTGCCTGGTAGTTGAGATTTCTGGGTGGGGTGTAAGTGCAGGGCTTCTGTCAGCCCTGCCTTTGATTTGTTTACCTCCAGAGTTGGAAAGTGCATATTTGCGTGAGATGGGAAAAGTGTGGATCGTGCTTCAGATTTCATCCTGACACTTTGAAATGACCAGTGTGTTGGTAATTATTTGCATTTCCATGGCGTTTGGCACAGAAATAGTCATGAGGTCGGTCTCTGCATCCTGAAGCCTATGATGCTTTTTGCAGAGAAACCTCTGCTGAGGCCCAGGTAACTTGCTATTTCCCATAGCTGGCACTGGAGCCTTGGAAGATAGGATTGTTTTCAGTATTATTTCACCATCCTTTCACCACTGTTTCAAGAACGGGAGCCCTTTTCAACCGTTAGTGGAAGAATCCTTCTTTGGAGATCAGATATTTTTCTGGGGTGGCAAGTGCAGGGCCTCTGTCAGTCCTGGGTTTGTTGGACTAGCGCCAGACATGAGAAGTGCGCCTTTGTGGGACAGGTGAATAGTGCGGATCCTGTTTCAGTCTAAAGACTGAAACAGGATCCGCACTTTTCACCGTTCCTTTCAGAATCATTTGATTCATCAGCTAGGAATGGCGATTGCTTCACCAGACCAATCGAAGGCTAGGCCAAAGTAACTCGATGTTTCCAAGAGGTGTGTGGCCCAACTTTTGAAAGAACCGCTAAGTGGAGAACTATTTGGTATTTTTCCGAAGCACTTTTCACCGTAATTGTCATAAGGTTGGTCTCTGCATCCTTAAGCATACCAGAGTCTTCACAGACGAAACAGGCTGAGGCCCAGTAATCTTGGCATTTCCAATAGTTGGTCCTAGAGACTACCAAGAAAGTGTTCTTATAAGCATTATTCCTTTGTGGTTTCAGCATTATTTTCAGTACCCGAGCAGGGTTCTGGCATTAGCATAAGAATCCTGCCTGGTAGTTGAGATTTCTGGGTGGGGTGTAAGTGCGGGGCTTCTGTCAGCCCTGCCTTTGATTTGTTTACCTCCAGAGTTGGAAAGTGCATATTTGCGTGAGATGGGAAAAGTGTGGATCGTGCTTCAGATTTCATCCTGACACTTTGAAATGACCAGTGTGTTGGTAATTATTTGCCATTTCCATGGCGTTTGGCACCGTAATAGTCATGAGGTCGGTCTCTGCATCCTGAAGCCTATGATGGTTTTTGCAGAGAAACCTCTGCTGAGGCCCAGGTAACTTGCTATTTCCCATAGCTGGCACAGGAGCCTTGGAAGATAGGATTGTTTTCAGCATTATTTCACCATCCTTTCACCACTGTTTCAAGAACGGGAGCCCTTTTCAACCGTTAGTGGAAGAATCCTTCTTTGGAGATGAGATATTTTTCTGGGGTGGCAAGTGCAGGGCCTCTGTCAGTCCTGGGTTTGTTGGACTAGCGCCAGACATGAGAAGTTCGCCTTTGTGGGACAGGTGAATAGTGCGGATCCTGTTTCAGTCTAAAGACTGAAACAGGATCCGCACTTTTCACCGTTCCTTTCAGAATCATTTGATTCATCAGCTAGGAATGGCGATTGCTTCACCAGACCAATCGAAGGCTAGGCCAAAGTAACTCGATGTTTCCAAGAGGTGTGTGGCCCAACTTTTGAAAGAACCGGTAAGTGGAGAACTATTTGGTATTTTTCCGAAGCACTTTTCACCGTAATTGTCATAAGGTTGGTCTCTGCATCCTTAAGCATACCAGAGTCTTCACAGACGAAACAGGCTGAGGCCCAGTAATCTTGGCATTTCCAATAGTTGGTCCTAGAGACTACCAAGAAAGTGTTCTTTTAAGTATTATTCTGTTGTGGTTTCAGCATTATTTTCAGAACCTGAGCAGGGTTCTCGCATTAGCATAAGAATCCTGCCTGGTAGTTGAGATTTCTGGGTGGGGTGTAAGTGCTGGGCTTCTGTCAGCCCTGCCTTTGATTTGTTTACCTCCAGAGTTGGAAAGTGCATATTTGCGTGAGATGGGAAAAGTGTGGATCGTGCTTCAGATTTCATCCTGAGACTTTGAAATGACCAGTGTGTTGGTAATTATTTGCATTTCCATGGCGTTTGGCACAGAAATAGTCATGAGGTCGTTCTCTGCATCCTGAAGCCTATGATGCTTTTTGCAGAGAAACCTCTGCTGAGGCCCAGGTAACTTGCTATTTCCCATAGCTGGCACAGGAGCCTTGGAAGATAGGATTGTTTTCAGTATTATTTCACCATCCTTTCACCACTGTTTCAAGAACGGGAGCCCTTTTCAACCGTTAGTGGAAGAATCCTTCTTTGGAGATGAGATATTTTTCTGGGGTGGCAAGTGCAGGGCCTCTGTCAGTCCTGGGTTTGTTGGACTAGTGCCAGACATGAGAAGTGCGCCTTTGTGGGACAGGTGAATAGTGCGGATCCTGTTTCAGTCTAAAGACTGAAACAGGATCCGCACTTTTCACCGTTCCTTTCAGAATCATTTGATTCATCAGCTAGGAATGGCGATTGCTTCACCAGACCAATCGAAGGCTAGGCCAAAGTAACTCGATGTTTCCAAGAGGTGTGTGGCCCAACTTTTGAAAGAACCGCTAAGTGGAGAACTATTTGGTATTTTTCCGAAGCACTTTTCACCGTAATTGTCATAAGGTTGGTCTCTGCATCCTTAAGCATACCAGAGTCTTCACAGACGAAACAGGCTGAGGCCCAGTAATCTTGGCATTTCCAATAGTTGGTCCTAGAGACTACCAAGAAAGTGTTCTTTTAAGTATTATCTGTTGTGGTTTCAGCATTATTTTCAGAACCCGAGCAGGGTTCTGGCATTAGCATAAGAATCCTGCCTGGTAGTTGAGATTTCTGGGTGGGGTGTAAGTGCGGGGCTTCTGTCAGCCCTGCCTTTGATTTGTTTACCTCCAGAGTTGGAAAGTGCATATTTGCGTGAGATGGGAAAAGTGTGGATCGTGCTTCAGATTTCATCCTGACACTTTGAAATGACCAGTGTGTTGGTAATTATTTGCATTTCCATGGCGTTTGGCACAGAAATAGTCATGAGGTCGGTCTCTGCATCCTGAAGCCTATGATGCTTTTTGCAGAGAAACCTCTGCTGAGGCCCAGGTAACTTGCTATTTCCCATAGCTGGCACAGGAGCCTTGGAAGATAGGATTGTTTTCAGCATTATTTCACCATCCTTTCACCACTGTTTCAAGAACGGGAGCCCTTGTCAACCGTTAGTGGAAGAATCCTTCTTTGGAGATGAGATATTTTTCTGGGGTGGCAAGTGCAGGGCCTCTGTCAGTCCTGGGTTTGTTGGACTAGCGCCAGACATGAGAAGTGCCCCTTTGTGGGACAGGTGAATAGTGCGGATCCTGTTTCAGTCTAAAGACTGAAACAGGATCCGCACTTTTCACCGTTCCTTTCAGAATCATTTGATTCATCAGCTAGGAATGGCGATTGCTTCACCAGACCAATCGAAGGCTAGGCCAAAGTAACTCGATATTTCCAAGAGGTGTGTGGCCCAACTTTTGAAAGAACCGCTAAGTGGAGAACTATTTGGTATTTTTCCGAAGCACTTTTCACCGTAATTGTCATAAGGTTGGTCTCTGCATCCTTAAGCATACCAGAGTCTTCACAGACGAAACAGGCTGAGGCCCAGTAATCTTGGCATTTCCAATAGTTGGTCCTAGAGACTACCAAGAAAGTGTTCTTATAAGCATTATTCCTTTGTGGTTTCAGCATTATTTTCAGTACCCGAGCAGGGTTCTGGCATTAGCATAAGAATCCTGCCTGGTAGTTGAGATTTCTGGGTGGGGTGTAAGTGCGGGGCTTCTGTCAGCCCTGCCTTTCATTTGTTTACCTCCAGAGTTGGAAAGTGCATATTTGCGTGAGATGGGAAAAGTGTGGATCGTGCTTCAGATTTCATCCTGACACTTTGAAATGACCAGTGTGTTGGTAATTATTTGCATTTCCATGGCGTTTGGCACAGAAATAGTCATGAGGTCGGTCTCTGCATCCTGAAGCCTATGATGCTTTTTGCAGAGAAACCTCTGCTGAGGCCCAGGTAACTTGCTATTTCCCATAGCTGGCACAGGAGCCTTGGAAGATAGGATTGTTTTCAGTATTATTTCACCATCCTTTCACCACTGTTTCAAGAACGGGAGCCCTTTTCAACCGTTAGTGGAAGAATCCTTCTTTGGAGATGAGATATTTTTCTGGGGTGGCAAGTGCAGGGCCTCTGTCAGTCCTGGGTTTGTTGGACTAGCGCCAGACATGAGAAGTGCGCCTTTGTGGGACAGGTGAATAGTGCGGATCCTGTTTCAGTCTAAAGACTGAAACAGGATCCGCACTTTTCACCGTTCCTTTCAGAATCATTTGATTCATCAGCTAGGAATGGCGATTGCTTCACCAGACCAATCGAAGGCTAGGCCAAAGTAACTCGATGTTTCCAAGAGGTGTGTGGCCCAACTTTTGAAAGAACCGCTAAGTGGAGAACTATTTGGTATTTTTCCGAAGCACTTTTCACCGTAATTGTCAGAAGGTTGGTCTCTGCCTCCTTAAGCATACCAGAGTCTTCACAGACGAAACAGGCTGAGGCCCAGTAATCTTGGCATTTCCAATAGTTGGTCCTAGAGACTACCAAGAAAGTGTTCTTTTAAGTATTATTCTGTTGTGTTTTCAGCATTATTTTCAGAACCCGAGCAGGGTTCTCGCATTAGCATAAGAATCCTGCCTGGTAGTTGAGATTTCTGGGTGGGGTGTAAGTGCGGGGCTTCTGTCAGCCCTGCCTTTGATTTGTTTACCTCCAGAGTTGGAAAGTGCATATTTGCGTGAGATGGGAAAAGTGTGGATCGTGCTTCAGATTTCATCCTGACACTTTGAAATGACCAGTGTGTTGGTAATTATTTGCATTTCCATGGCGTTTGGCACAGAAATAGTCATGAGGTCGGTCTCTGCATCCTGAAGCCTATGATGCTTTTTGCAGAGAAACCTCTGCTGAGGCCCAGGTAACTTGCTATTTCCCATAGCTGGCACAGGAGCCTTGGAAGATAGGATTGTTTTCAGTATTATTTAACAATCCTTTCACCACTGTTTCAAGAACGGGAGCCCTTTTCAACCGTTAGTGGAAGAATCCTTCTTTGGAGATGAGATATTTTTCTGGGGTGGCAAGTGCAGGGCCTCTGTCAGTCCTGGGTTTGTTGGACTAGCGCCAGACATGAGAAGTGCGCCTTTGTGGGACAGGTGAATAGTGTGGATCCTGTTTCAGTCTAAAGACTGAAACAGGATCCGCACTTTTCACCGTTCCTTTCAGAATCATTTGATTCATCAGCTAGGAATGGCGATTGCTTCACCAGACCAATCGAAGGCTAGGCCAAAGTAACTCGATGTTTCCAAGAGGTGTGTGGCCCAACTTTTGAAAGAACCGCTAAGTGGAGAACTATTTGGTATTTTTCCGAAGCACTTTTCACCGTAATTGTCATAAGGTTGGTCTCTGCATCCTTAAGCATACCAGAGTCTTCACAGACGAAACAGGCTGAGGCCCAGTAATCTTGGCATTTCCAATAGTTGGTCCTAGAGACTACCAAGAAAGTGTTCTTTTAAGTATTATTCTGTTGTGGTTTCAGCATTATTTTCAGAACCCGAGCAGGGTTCTCGCATTAGCATAAGAATCCTGCCTGGTAGTTGAGATTTCTGGGTGGGGTGTAAGTGCAGGGCTTCTGTCAGCCCTGCCTTTGATTTGTTTACCTCCAGAGTTGGAAAGTGCATATTTGCGTGAGATGGGAAAAGTGTGGATCGTGCTTCAGATTTCATCCTGACACTTTGAAATGACCAGTGTGTTGGTAATTATTTGCATTTCCATGGCGTTTGGCACAGAAATAGTCATGAGGTCGGTCTCTGCATCCTGAAGCCTATGATGCTTTTTGCAGAGAAACCTCTGCTGAGGCCCAGGTAACTTGCTATTTCCCATAGCTGGCACAGGAGCCTTGGAAGATAGGATTGTTTTCAGTATTATTTCACCATCCTTTCACCACTGTTTCAAGAACGGGAGCCCTTTTCAACCGTTAGTGGAAGAATCCTTCTTTGGAGATGAGATATTTTTCTGGGGTGGCAAGTGCAGGGCCTCTGTCAGTCCTGGGTTTGTTGGACTAGCGCCAGACATGAGAAGTGCGCCTTTGTGGGACAGGTGAATAGTGCGGATCCTGTTTCAGTCTAAAGACTGAAACAGGATCCGCACTTTTCACCGTTCCTTTCAGAATCATTTGATTCATCAGCTAGGAATGGCGATTGCTTCACCAGACCAATCGAAGGCTAGGCCAAAGTAACTCGATGTTTCCAAGAGGTGTGTGGCCCAACTTTTGAAAGAACCGCTAAGTGGAGAACTATTTGGTATTTTTCCGAAGCACTTTTCACCGTAATTGTCATAAGGTTGGTCTCTGCATCCTTAAGCATACCAGAGTCTTCACAGACGAAACAGGCTGAGGCCCAGTAATCTTGGCATTTCCAATAGTTGGTCCTAGAGACTACCAAGAAAGTGTTCTTATAAGCATTATTCCTTTGTGGTTTCAGCATTATTTTCAGTACCCGAGCAGGGTTCTGGCATTAGCATAAGAATCCTGCCTGGTAGTTGAGATTTCTGGGTGGGGTGTAAGTGCGGGGCTTCTGTCAGCCCTGCCTTTGATTTGTTTACCTCCAGAGTTGGAAAGTGCATATTTGCATGAGATGGGAAAAGTGTGGATCGTGCTTCAGATTTCATCCTGACACTTTGAAATGACCAGTGTGTTGGTAATTATTTGCCATTTCCATGGCGTTTGGCACCGTAATAGTCATGAGGTCGGTCTCTGCATCCTGAAGCCTATGATGGTTTTTGCAGAGAAACCTCTGCTGAGGCCCAGGTAACTTGCTATTTCCCATAGCTGGCACAGGAGCCTTGGAAGATAGGATTGTTTTCAGCATTATTTCACCATCCTTTCACCACTGTTTCAAGAACGGGAGCCCTTTTCAACCGTTAGTGGAAGAATCCTTCTTTGGAGATGAGATATTTTTCTGGGGTGGCAAGTGCAGGGCCTCTGTCAGTCCTGGGTTTGTTGGACTAGCGCCAGACATGAGAAGTTCGCCTTTGTGGGACAGGTGAATAGTGCGGATCCTGTTTCAGTCTAAAGACTGAAACAGGATCCGCACTTTTCACCGTTCCTTTCAGAATCATTTGATTCATCAGCTAGGAATGGCGATTGCTTCACCAGACCAATCGAAGGCTAGGCCAAAGTAACTCGATGTTTCCAAGAGGTGTGTGGCCCAACTTTTGAAAGAACCGGTAAGTGGAGAACTATTTGGTATTTTTCCGAAGCACTTTTCACCGTAATTGTCATAAGGTTGGTCTCTGCATCCTTAAGCATACCAGAGTCTTCACAGACGAAACAGGCTGAGGCCCAGTAATCTTGGCATTTCCAATAGTTGGTCCTAGAGACTACCAAGAAAGTGTTCTTTTAAGTATTATTCTGTTGTGGTTTCAGCATTATTTTCAGAACCTGAGCAGGGTTCTCGCATTAGCATAAGAATCCTGCCTGGTAGTTGAGATTTCTGGGTGGGGTGTAAGTGCTGGGCTTCTGTCAGCCCTGCCTTTGATTTGTTTACCTCCAGAGTTGGAAAGTGCATATTTGCGTGAGATGGGAAAAGTGTGGATCGTGCTTCAGATTTCATCCTGAGACTTTGAAATGACCAGTGTGTTGGTAATTATTTGCATTTCCATGGCGTTTGGCACAGAAATAGTCATGAGGTCGGTCTCTGCATCCTGAAGCCTATGATGCTTTTTGCAGAGAAACCTCTGCTGAGGCCCAGGTAACTTGCTATTTCCCATAGCTGGCACAGGAGCCTTGGAAGATAGGATTGTTTTCAGCATTATTTCACCATCCTTTCACCACTGTTTCAAGAACGGGAGCCCTTGTCAACCGTTAGTGGAAGAATCCTTCTTTGGAGATGAGATATTTTTCTGGGGTGGCAAGTGCAGGGCCTCTGTCAGTCCTGGGTTTGTTGGACTAGCGCCAGACATGAGAAGTGCCCCTTTGTGGGACAGGTGAATAGTGCGGATCCTGTTTCAGTCTAAAGACTGAAACAGGATCCGCACTTTTCACCGTTCCTTTCAGAATCATTTGATTCATCAGCTAGGAATGGCGATTGCTTCACCAGACCAATCGAAGGCTAGGCCAAAGTAACTCGATGTTTCCAAGAGGTGTGTGGCCCAACTTTTGAAAGAACCGCTAAGTGGAGAACTATTTGGTATTTTTCCGAAGCACTTTTCACCGTAATTGTCAGAAGGTTGGTCTCTGCCTCCTTAAGCATACCAGAGTCTTCACAGACGAAACAGGCTGAGGCCCAGTAATCTTGGCATTTCCAATAGTTGGTCCTAGAGACTACCAAGAAAGTGTTCTTTTAAGTATTATTCTGTTGTGTTTTCAGCATTATTTTCAGAACCCGAGCAGGGTTCTCGCATTAGCATAAGAATCCTGCCTGGTAGTTGAGATTTCTGGGTGGGGTGTAAGTGCGGGGCTTCTGTCAGCCCTGCCTTTGATTTGTTTACCTCCAGAGTTGGAAAGTGCATATTTGCGTGAGATGGGAAAAGTGTGGATCGTGCTTCAGATTTCATCCTGACACTTTGAAATGACCAGTGTGTTGGTAATTATTTGCATTTCCATGGCGTTTGGCACAGAAATAGTCATGAGGTCGGTCTCTGCATCCTGAAGCCTATGATGCTTTTTGCAGAGAAACCTCTGCTGAGGCCCAGGTAACTTGCTATTTCCCATAGCTGGCACAGGAGCCTTGGAAGATAGGATTGTTTTCAGTATTATTTAACAATCCTTTCACCACTGTTTCAAGAACGGGAGCCCTTTTCAACCGTTAGTGGAAGAATCCTTCTTTGGAGATGAGATATTTTTCTGGGGTGGCAAGTGCAGGGCCTCTGTCAGTCCTGGGTTTGTTGGACTAGCGCCAGACATGAGAAGTGCGCCTTTGTGGGACAGGTGAATAGTGTGGATCCTGTTTCAGTCTAAAGACTGAAACAGGATCCGCACTTTTCACCGTTCCTTTCAGAATCATTTGATTCATCAGCTAGGAATGGCGATTGCTTCACCAGACCAATCGAAGGCTAGGCCAAAGTAACTCGATGTTTCCAAGAGGTGTGTGGCCCAACTTTTGAAAGAACCGCTAAGTGGAGAACTATTTGGTATTTTTCCGAAGCACTTTTCACCGTAATTGTCATAAGGTTGGTCTCTGCATCCTTAAGCATACCAGAGTCTTCACAGACGAAACAGGCTGAGGCCCAGTAATCTTGGCATTTCCAATAGTTGGTCCTAGAGACTACCAAGAAAGTGTTCTTTTAAGTATTATTCCGTTGTGGTTTCAGCATTATTTTCAGAACCCGAGCAGGGTTCTGGCATTAGCATAAGAATCCTGCCTGGTAGTTGAGATTTCTGGGTGGGGTGTAAGTGCGGGGCTTCTGTCAGCCCTGCCTTTGATTTGTTTACCTCCAGAGTTGGAAAGTGCATATTTGCGTGAGATGGGAAAAGTGTGGATCGTGCTTCAGATTTCATCCTGACACTTTGAAATGACCAGTGTGTTGGTAATTATTTGCATTTCCATGGCGTTTGGCACAGAAATAGTCATGAGGTCGGTCTCTGCATCCTGAAGCCTATGATGCTTTTTGCAGAGAAACCTCTGCTGAGGCCCAGGTAACTTGCTATTTCCCATAGCTGGCACAGGAGCCTTGGAAGATAGGATTGTTTTCAGCATTATTTCACCATCCTTTCACCACTGTTTCAAGAACGGGAGCCCTTTTCAACCGTTAGTGGAAGAATCCTTCTTTGGAGATGAGATATTTTTCTGGGGTGGCAAGTGCAGGGCCTCTGTCAGTCCTGGGTTTGTTGGACTAGCGCCAGACATGAGAAGTGCGCCTTTGTGTGACAGGTGAATAGTGCGGATCCTGTTTCAGTCTAAAGACTGAAACAGGATCCGCACTTTTCACCGTTCCTTTCAGAATCATTTGATTCATCAGCTAGGAATGGCGATTGCTTCACCAGACCAATCGAAGGCTAGGCCAAAGTAACTCGATGTTTCCAAGAGGTGTGTGGCCCAACTTTTGAAAGAACCGCTAAGTGGAGAACTATTTGGCATTTTTCCGAAGCACTTTTCACCGTAATTGTCAGAAGGTTGGTCTCTGCATCCTTAAGCATACCAGAGTCTTCACAGATGAAACAGGCTGAGGCCCAGTAATCTTGGCATTTCCAATAGTTGGTCCTAGAGACTACCAAGAAAGTGTTCTTTTAAGTATTATTCTGTTGTGGTTTCAGCATTATTTTCAGAACCCGAGCAGGGTTCTCGCAGTAGCATAAGAATCCTGCCTGGTAGTTGAGATTTCTGGGTGGGGTGTAAGTGCTGGGCTTCTGTCAGCCCTGCCTTTGATTTGTTTACCTCCAGAGTTGGAAAGCGCATATTTGCGTGAGATGGGAAAAGTGTGGATCGTGCTTCAGATTTCATCCTGAGACTTTGAAATGACCAGTGTGTTGGTAATTATTTGCATTTCCATGGCGTTTGGCACAGAAATAGTCATGAGGTCGGTCTCTGCATCCTGAAGCCTATGATGCTTTTTGCAGAGAAACCTCTGCTGAGGCCCAGGTAACTTGCTATTTCCCATAGCTGGCACAGGAGCCTTGGAAGATAGGATTGTTTTCAGTATTATTTCACCATCCTTTCACCACTGTTTCAAGAACGGGAGCCCTTTTCAACTGTTAGTGGAAGAATCCTTCTTTGGAGATGAGATATTTTTCTGGGGTGGCAAGTGCAGGGCCTCTGTCAGTCCTGGGTTTGTTGGACTAGCGCCAGACATGAGAAGTGCGCCTTTGTGGGACAGGTGAATAGTGCGGATCCTGTTTCAGTCTAAAGACTGAAACAGGATCCGCACTTTTCACCGTTCCTTTCAGAATCATTTGATTCATCAGCTAGGAATGGCGATTGCTTCACCAGACCAATCGAAGGCTAGGCCAAAGTAACTCGATGTTTCCAAGAGGTGTGTGGCCCAACTTTTGAAAGAACCGCTAAGTGTAGAACTATCTGGTATTTTTCCGAAGCACTTTTCACCGTAATTGTCAGAAGGTTGGTCTCTGCATCCTTAAGCATACCAGAGTCTTCACAGACGAAACAGGCTGAGGCCCAGTAATCTTGGCATTTCCAATAGTTGGTCCTAGAGACTACCAAGAAAGTGTTCTTTTAAGTATTATTCTGTTGTGGTTTCAGCATTATTTTCAGAACCCGAGCAGGGTTCTCGCATTAGCATAAGAATCCTGCCTGGTAGTTGAGATTTCTGGGTGGGGTGTAAGTGCGGGGCTTCTGTCAGCCCTGCCTTTGATTTGTTTACCTCCAGAGTTGGAAAGTGCATATTTGCGTGAGATGGGAAAAGTGTGGATCGTGCTTCAGATTTCATCCTGACACTTTGAAATGACCAGTGTGTTGGTAATTATTTGCATTTCCATGGCGTTTGGCACAGAAATAGTCATGAGGTCGGTCTCTGCATCCTGAAGCCTATGATGCTTTTTGCAGAGAAACCTCTGCTGAGGCCCAGGTAACTTGCTATTTCCCATAGCTGGCACAGGAGCCTTGGAAGATAGGATTGTTTTCAGTATTATTTCACAATTCTTTCACCACTGTTTCAAGAACGGGAGCCCTTTTCAACCGTTAGTGGAAGAATCCTTCTTTGGAGATGAGATATTTTTCTGGGGTGGCAACTGCAGGGCCTCTGTCAGTCCTGGGTTTGTTGGACTAGCGCCAGACATGAGAAGTGCGCCTTTGTGGGACAGGTGAATAGTGCGGATCCTGTTTCAGTCTAAAGACTGAAACAGGATCCGCACTTTTCACCGTTCCTTTCAGAATCATTTGATTCATCAGCTAGGAATGGCGATTGCTTCACTAGACCAATCGAAGGCTAGGCCAAAGTAACTCGATGTTTCCAAGAGGTGTGTGGCCCAACTTTTGAAAGAACCGCTAAGTGGAGAACTATTTGGTATTTTTCCGAAGCACTTTTCACCGTAATTGTCATAAGGTTGGTCTCTGCATCCTTAAGCATACCAGAGTCTTCACAGACGAAACAGGCTGAGGCCCAGTAATCTTGGCATTTCCAATAGTTGGTCCTAGAGACTACCAAGAAAGTGTTCTTTTAAGTATTATTCCGTTGTGGTTTCAGCATTATGATCAGAACCCCAGCAGGGTTCTCGCATTAGCATAAGAATCCTGCCTGGTAGTTGAGATTTCTGGGTGGGGTGTAAGTGCGGGGCTTCTGTCAGCCCTGCCTTTGATTTGTTTACCTCCAGAGTTGGAAATTGCATATTTGCGTGAGATGGGAAAAGTGTGGATCGTGCTTCAGATTTCATCCTGACACTTTGAAATGACCAGTGTGTTGGTAATTATTTGCATTTCCATGGCGTTTGGCACAGAAATAGTCATGAGGTCGGTCTCTGCATCCTGAAGCCTATGATGCTTTTTGCAGAGAAACCTCCGCTGAGGCCCAGGTAACTTGCTATTTCCCATAGCTGGCACAGGAGCCTTGGAAGATAGGATTGTTTTCAGCATTATTTCACCATCCTTTCACCACTGTTTCAAGAACGGGAGCCCTTTTCAACCGTTAGTGGAAGAATCCTTCTTTGGAGATGAGATATTTTTCTGGGGTGGCAAGTGCAGGGCCTCTGTCAGTCCTGGGTTTGTTGGACTAGCGCCAGACATGAGAAGTGCGCCTTTGTGGGACAGGTGAAAAGTGCGGATCCTGTTTCAGTCTAAAGACTGAAACAGGATCCGCACTTTTCACCGTTCCTTTCAGAATCATTTGATTCATCAGCTAGGAATGGCGATTGCTTCACCAGACCAATCGAAGCCTAGGCCAAAGTAACTCGATGTTTCCAAGAGGTGTGTGGCCCAACTTTTGAAAGAACCGCTAAGTGGAGAACTATTTGGTATTTTTCCGAAGCACTTTTCACCGTAATTGTCAGAAGGTTGGTCTCTGCCTCCTTAAGCATACCAGAGTCTTCACAGACGAAACAGGCTGAGGCCCAGTAATCTTGGCATTTCCAATAGTTGGTCCTAGAGACTACCAAGAAAGTGTTCTTTTAAGTATTATTCTGTTGTGTTTTCAGCATTATTTTCAGAACCCGAGCAGGGTTCTCGCATTAGCATAAGAATCCTGCCTGGTAGTTGAGATTTCTGGGTGGGGTGTAAGTGCGGGGCTTCTGTCAGCCCTGCCTTTGATTTGTTTACCTCCAGAGTTGGAAAGTGCATATTTGCGTGAGATGGGAAAAGTGTGGATCGTGCTTCAGATTTCATCCTGACACTTTGAAATGACCAGTGTGTTGGTAATTATTTGCATTTC
This sequence comes from Lemur catta, assembly GCF_020740605.2. NCBI lineage: Eukaryota > Metazoa > Chordata > Mammalia > Primates > Lemuridae > Lemur > Lemur catta. The sequence goes on along the minus strand of NC_059133.1, from coordinate 71,474,450 downwards.
CATGGCGTTTGGCACAGAAATAGTCATGAGGTCGGTCTCTGCATCCTGAAGCCTATGATGCTTTTTGCAGAGAAACCTCTGCTGAGGCCCAGGTAACTTGCTATTTCCCATAGCTGGCACAGGAGCCTTGGAAGATAGGATTGTTTTCAGTATTATTTAACAATCCTTTCACCACTGTTTCAAGAACGGGAGCCCTTTTCAACCGTTAGTGGAAGAATCCTTCTTTGGAGATGAGATATTTTTCTGGGGTGGCAAGTGCAGGGCCTCTGTCAGTCCTGGGTTTGTTGGACTAGCGCCAGACATGAGAAGTGCGCCTTTGTGGGACAGGTGAATAGTGTGGATCCTGTTTCAGTCTAAAGACTGAAACAGGATCCGCACTTTTCACCGTTCCTTTCAGAATCATTTGATTCATCAGCTAGGAATGGCGATTGCTTCACCAGACCAATCGAAGGCTAGGCCAAAGTAACTCGATGTTTCCAAGAGGTGTGTGGCCCAACTTTTGAAAGAACCGCTAAGTGGAGAACTATTTGGTATTTTTCCGAAGCACTTTTCACCGTAATTGTCATAAGGTTGGTCTCTGCATCCTTAAGCATACCAGAGTCTTCACAGACGAAACAGGCTGAGGCCCAGTAATCTTGGCATTTCCAATAGTTGGTCCTAGAGACTACCAAGAAAGTGTTCTTTTAAGTATTATTCCGTTGTGGTTTCAGCATTATTTTCAGAACCCGAGCAGGGTTCTGGCATTAGCATAAGAATCCTGCCTGGTAGTTGAGATTTCTGGGTGGGGTGTAAGTGCGGGGCTTCTGTCAGCCCTGCCTTTGATTTGTTTACCTCCAGAGTTGGAAAGTGCATATTTGCGTGAGATGGGAAAAGTGTGGATCGTGCTTCAGATTTCATCCTGACACTTTGAAATGACCAGTGTGTTGGTAATTATTTGCATTTCCATGGCGTTTGGCACAGAAATAGTCATGAGGTCGGTCTCTGCATCCTGAAGCCTATGATGCTTTTTGCAGAGAAACCTCTGCTGAGGCCCAGGTAACTTTCTATTTCCCATAGCTGGCACAGGAGCCTTGGAAGATAGGATTGTTTTCAGCATTATTTCACCATCCTTTCACCACTGTTTCAAGAACGGGAGCCCTCTTCAACCGTTAGTGGAAGAATCCTTCTTTGGAGATGAGATATTTTTCTGGGGTGGCAAGTGCAGGGCCTCTGTCAGTCCTGGGTTTGTTGGACTAGCGCCAGACATGAGAAGTGCGCCTTTGTGGGACACGTGAATAGTGCGGATCCTGTTTCAGTCTAAAGACTGAAACAGGATCCGCACTTTTCACCGTTCCTTTCAGAATCATTTGATTCATCAGCTAGGAATGGCGATTGCTTCACCAGACCAATCGAAGGCTAGGCCAAAGTAACTCGATGTTTCCAAGAGGTGTGTGGCCCAACTTTTGAAAGAACCGCTAAGTGGAGAACTATTTGGCATTTTTCCGAAGCACTTTTCACCGTAATTGTCAGAAGGTTGGTCTCTGCATCCTTAAGCATACCAGAGTCTTCACAGATGAAACAGGCTGAGGCCCAGTAATCTTGGCATTTCCAATAGTTGGTCCTAGAGACTACCAAGAAAGTGTTCTTTTAAGTATTATTCTGTTGTGGTTTCAGCATTATTTTCAGAACCCGAGCAGGGTTCTCGCATTAGCATAAGAATCCTGCCTGGTAGTTGAGATTTCTGGGTGGGGTGTAAGTGCTGGGCTTCTGTCAGCCCTGCCTTTGATTTGTTTACCTCCAGAGTTGGAAAGCGCATATTTGCGTGAGATGGGAAAAGTGTGGATCGTGCTTCAGATTTCATCCTGAGACTTTGAAATGACCAGTGTGTTGGTAATTATTTGCATTTCCATGGCGTTTGGCACAGAAATAGTCATGAGGTCGGTCTCTGCATCCTGAAGCCTATGATGCTTTTTGCAGAGAAACCTCTGCTGAGGCCCAGGTAACTTGCTATTTCCCATAGCTGGCACAGGAGCCTTGGAAGATAGGATTGTTTTCAGTATTATTTCACCATCCTTTCACCACTGTTTCAAGAACGGGAGCCCTTTTCAACTGTTAGTGGAAGAATCCTTCTTTGGAGATGAGATATTTTTCTGGGGTGGCAAGTGCAGGGCCTCTGTCAGTCCTGGGTTTGTTGGACTAGCGCCAGACATGAGAAGTGCGCCTTTGTGGGACAGGTGAATAGTGCGGATCCTGTTTCAGTCTAAAGACTGAAACAGGATCCGCACTTTTCACCGTTCCTTTCAGAATCATTTGATTCATCAGCTAGGAATGGCGATTGCTTCACCAGACCAATCGAAGGCTAGGCCAAAGTAACTCGATGTTTCCAAGAGGTGTGTGGCCCAACTTTTGAAAGAACCGCTAAGTGTAGAACTATCTGGTATTTTTCCGAAGCACTTTTCACCGTAATTGTCAGAAGGTTGGTCTCTGCATCCTTAAGCATACCAGAGTCTTCACAGACGAAACAGGCTGAGGCCCAGTAATCTTGGCATTTCCAATAGTTGGTCCTAGAGACTACCAAGAAAGTGTTCTTTTAAGTATTATTCTGTTGTGGTTTCAGCATTATTTTCAGAACCCGAGCAGGGTTCTCGCATTAGCATAAGAATCCTGCCTGGTAGTTGAGATTTCTGGGTGGGGTGTAAGTGCGGGGCTTCTGTCAGCCCTGCCTTTGATTTGTTTACCTCCAGAGTTGGAAAGTGCATATTTGCGTGAGATGGGAAAAGTGTGGATCGTGCTTCAGATTTCATCCTGACACTTTGAAATGACCAGTGTGTTGGTAATTATTTGCATTTCCATGGCGTTTGGCACAGAAATAGTCATGAGGTCGGTCTCTGCATCCTGAAGCCTATGATGCTTTTTGCAGAGAAACCTCTGCTGAGGCCCAGGTAACTTGCTATTTCCCATAGCTGGCACAGGAGCCTTGGAAGATAGGATTGTTTTCAGTATTATTTCACCATCCTTTCACCACTGTTTCAAGAACGGGAGCCCTTTTCAACTGTTAGTGGAAGAATCCTTCTTTGGAGATGAGATATTTTTCTGGGGTGGCAAGTGCAGGGCCTCTGTCAGTCCTGGGTTTGTTGGACTAGCGCCAGACATGAGAAGTGCGCCTTTGTGGGACAGGTGAATAGTGCGGATCCTGTTTCAGTCTAAAGACTGAAACAGGATCCGCACTTTTCACCGTTCCTTTCAGAATCATTTGATTCATCAGCTAGGAATGGCGATTGCTTCACCAGACCAATCGAAGGCTAGGCCAAAGTAACTCGATGTTTCCAAGAGGTGTGTGGCCCAACTTTTGAAAGAACCGCTAAGTGTAGAACTATCTGGTATTTTTCCGAAGCACTTTTCACCGTAATTGTCAGAAGGTTGGTCTCTGCATCCTTAAGCATACCAGAGTCTTCACAGACGAAACAGGCTGAGGCCCAGTAATCTTGGCATTTCCAATAGTTGGTCCTAGAGACTACCAAGAAAGTGTTCTTTTAAGTATTATTCTGTTGTGGTTTCAGCATTATTTTCAGAACCCGAGCAGGGTTCTCGCATTAGCATAAGAATCCTGCCTGGTAGTTGAGATTTCTGGGTGGGGTGTAAGTGCGGGGCTTCTGTCAGCCCTGCCTTTGATTTGTTTACCTCCAGAGTTGGAAAGTGCATATTTGCGTGAGATGGGAAAAGTGTGGATCGTGCTTCAGATTTCATCCTGACACTTTGAAATGACCAGTGTGTTGGTAATTATTTGCATTTCCATGGCGTTTGGCACAGAAATAGTCATGAGGTCGGTCTCTGCATCCTGAAGCCTATGATGCTTTTTGCAGAGAAACCTCTGCTGAGGCCCAGGTAACTTGCTATTTCCCATAGCTGGCACAGGAGCCTTGGAAGATAGGATTGTTTTCAGTATTATTTCACAATTCTTTCACCACTGTTTCAAGAACGGGAGCCCTTTTCAACCGTTAGTGGAAGAATCCTTCTTTGGAGATGAGATATTTTTCTGGGGTGGCAAGTGCAGGGCCTCTGTCAGTCCTGGGTTTGTTGGACTAGCGCCAGACATGAGAAGTGCGCCTTTGTGGGACAGGTGAATAGTGCGGATCCTGTTTCAGTCTAAAGACTGAAACAGGATCCGCACTTTTCACCGTTCCTTTCAGAATCATTTGATTCATCAGCTAGGAATGGCGATTGCTTCACTAGACCAATCGAAGGCTAGGCCAAAGTAACTCGATGTTTCCAAGAGGTGTGTGGCCCAACTTTTGAAAGAACCGCTAAGTGGAGAACTATTTGGTATTTTTCCGAAGCACTTTTCACCGTAATTGTCAGAAGGTTGGTCTCTGCCTCCTTAAGCATACCAGAGTCTTCACAGACGAAACAGGCTGAGGCCCAGTAATCTTGGCATTTCCAATAGTTGGTCCTAGAGACTACCAAGAAAGTGTTCTTTTAAGTATTATTCCGTTGTGGTTTCAGCATTATGATCAGAACCCCAGCAGGGTTCTCGCATTAGCATAAGAATCCTGCCTGGTAGTTGAGATTTCTGGGTGGGGTGTAAGTGCGGGGCTTCTGTCAGCCCTGCCTTTGATTTGTTTACCTCCAGAGTTGGAAAGTGCATATTTGCGTGAGATGGGAAAAGTGTGGATCGTGCTTCAGATTTCATCCTGACACTTTGAAATGACCAGTGTGTTGGTAATTATTTGCATTTCCATGGCGTTTGGCACAGAAATAGTCATGAGGTCGGTCTCTGCATCCTGAAGCCTATGATGCTTTTTGCAGAGAAACCTCCGCTGAGGCCCAGGTAACTTGCTATTTCCCATAGCTGGCACAGGAGCCTTGGAAGATAGGATTGTTTTCAGCATTATTTCACCATCCTTTCACCACTGTTTCAAGAACGGGAGCCCTTTTCAACCGTTAGTGGAAGAATCCTTCTTTGGAGATGAGATATTTTTCTGGGGTGGCAAGTGCAGGGCCTCTGTCAGTCCTGGGTTTGTTGGACTAGCGCCAGACATGAGAAGTGCCCCTTTGTGGGACAGGTGAATAGTGCGGATCCTGTTTCAGTCTAAAGACTGAAACAGGATCCGCACTTTTCACCGTTCCTTTCAGAATCATTTGATTCATCAGCTAGGAATGGCGATTGCTTCACCAGACCAATCGAAGGCTAGGCCAAAGTAACTCGATGTTTCCAAGAGGTGTGTGGCCCAACTTTTGAAAGAACCGCTAAGTGGAGAACTATTTGGTATTTTTCCGAAGCACTTTTCACGGTAATTGTCATAAGGTTGGTCTCTGCATCCTTAAGCATACCAGAGTCTTCACAGATGAAACAGGCTGAGGCCCAGTAATCTTGGCATTTCCAATAGTTGGTCCTAGAGACTACCAAGAAAGTGTTCTTTTAAGTATTATTCTGTTGTGGTTTCAGCATTATTTTCAGAACCCGAGCAGGGTTCTCGCATTAGCATAAGAATCCTGCCTGGTAGTTGAGATTTCTGGGTGGGGTGTAAGTGCGGGGCTTCTGTCAGCCCTGCCTTTGATTTGTTTACCTCCAGAGTTGGAAAGTGCATATTTGCGTGAGATGGGAAAAGTGTGGATCGTGCTTCAGATTTCATCCTGACACTTTGAAATGACCAGTGTGTTGGTAATTATTTGCATTTCCATGGCGTTTGGCACAGAAATAGTCATGAGGTCGGTCTCTGCATCCTGAAGCCTATGATGCTTTTTGCAGAGAAACCGCTGCTGAGGCCCAGGTAACTTGCTATTTCCCATAGCTGGCACAGGAGCCTTGGAAGATAGGATTGTTTTCAGCATTATTTCACCATCCTTTCACCACTGTTTCAAGAACGGGAGCCCTTGTCAACCGTTAGTGGAAGAATCCTTCTTTGGAGATGAGATATTTTTCTGGGGTGGCAAGTGCAGGGCCTCTGTCAGTCCTGGGTTTGTTGGACTAGCGCCAGACATGAGAAGTGCCCCTTTGTGGGACAGGTGAATAGTGCGGATCCTGTTTCAGTCTAAAGACTGAAACAGGATCCGCACTTTTCACCGTTCCTTTCAGAATCATTTGATTCATCAGCTAGGAATGGCGATTGCTTCACCAGACCAATCGAAGGCTAGGCCAAAGTAACTCGATATTTCCAAGAGGTGTGTGGCCCAACTTTTGAAAGAACCGCTAAGTGGAGAACTATTTGGTATTTTTCCGAAGCACTTTTCACCGTAATTGTCATAAGGTTGGTCTCTGCATCCTTAAGCATACCAGAGTCTTCACAGACGAAACAGGCTGAGGCCCAGTAATCTTGGCATTTCCAATAGTTGGTCCTAGAGACTACCAAGAAAGTGTTCTTATAAGCATTATTCCTTTGTGGTTTCAGCATTATTTTCAGTACCCCAGCAGGGTTCTGGCATTAGCATAAGAATCCTGCCTGGTAGTTGAGATTTCTGGGTGGGGTGTAAGTGCGGGGCTTCTGTCAGCCCTGCCTTTCATTTGTTTACCTCCAGAGTTGGAAAGTGCATATTTGCGTGAGATGGGAAAAGTGTGGATCGTGCTTCAGATTTCATCCTGACACTTTGAAATGACCAGTGTGTTGGTAATTATTTGCATTTCCATGGCGTTTGGCACAGAAATAGTCATGAGGTCGGTCTCTGCATCCTGAAGCCTATGATGCTTTTTGCAGAGAAACCTCTGCTGAGGCCCAGGTAACTTGCTATTTCCCATAGCTGGCACAGGAGCCTTGGAAGATAGGATTGTTTTCAGTATTATTTCACCATCCTTTCACCACTGTTTCAAGAACGGGAGCCCTTTTCAACCGTTAGTGGAAGAATCCTTCTTTGGAGATGAGATATTTTTCTGGGGTGGCAAGTGCAGGGCCTCTGTCAGTCCTGGGTTTGTTGGACTAGCGCCAGACATGAGAAGTGCGCCTTTGTGGGACAGGTGAATAGTGCGGATCCTGTTTCAGTCTAAAGACTGAAACAGGATCCGCACTTTTCACCGTTCCTTTCAGAATCATTTGATTCATCAGCTAGGAATGGCGATTGCTTCACCAGACCAATCGAAGGCTAGGCCAAAGTAACTCGATGTTTCCAAGAGGTGTGTGGCCCAACTTTTGAAAGAACCGCTAAGTGGAGAACTATTTGGTATTTTTCCGAAGCACTTTTCACCGTAATTGTCATAAGGTTGGTCTCTGCATCCTTAAGCATACCAGAGTCTTCACAGACGAAACAGGCTGAGGCCCAGTAATCTTGGCATTTCCAATAGTTGGTCCTAGAGACTACCAAGAAAGTGTTCTTATAAGCATTATTCCTTTGTGGTTTCAGCATTATTTTCAGTACCCGAGCAGGGTTCTGGCATTAGCATAAGAATCCTGCCTGGTAGTTGAGATTTCTGGGTGGGGTGTAAGTGCGGGGCTTCTGTCAGCCCTGCCTTTGATTTGTTTACCTCCAGAGTTGGAAAGTGCATATTTGCGTGAGATGGGAAAAGTGTGGATCGTGCTTCAGATTTCATCCTGAGACTTAGAAATGACCAGTGTGTTGGTAATTATTTGCATTTCCATGGCGTTTGGCACAGAAATAGTCATGAGGTCGGTCTCTGCATCCTGAAGCCTTTGATGCTTTTTGCAGAGAAACCTCTGCTGAGGCCCAGGTAACTTGCTATTTCCCATAGCTGGCACAGGAGCCTTGGAAGATAGGATTGTTTTCAGTATTATTTCACCATCCTTTCACCACTGTTTCAAGAACGGGAGCCCTTTTCAACCGTTAGTGGAAGAATCCTTCTTTGGAGATGAGATATTTTTCTGGGGTGGCAAGTGCAGGGCCTCTGTCAGTCCTGGGTTTGTTGGACTAGCGCCATACATGAGAAGTGCGCCTTTGTGGGACAGGTGAATAGTGCGGATCCTGTTTCAGTCTAAAGACTGAAACAGGATCCGCACTTTTCACCGTTCCTTTCAGAATCATTTGATTCATCAGCTAGGAATGGCGATTGCTTCACCAGACCAATCGAAGGCTAGGCCAAAGTAACTCGATGTTTCCAAGAGGTGTGTTGCCCAACTTTTGAAAGAACCGCTAAGTGGAGAACTATTTGGTATTTTTCCGAAGCACTTTTCACCGTAATTGTCAGAAGGTTGGTCTCTGCCTCCTTAAGCATACCAGAGTCTTCACAGACGAAACAGGCTGAGGCCCAGTAATCTTGGCATTTCCAATAGTTGGTCCTAGAGACTACCAAGAAAGTGTTCTTTTAAGTATTATTCTGTTGTGTTTTCAGCATTATTTTCAGAACCCGAGCAGGGTTCTCGCATTAGCATAAGAATCCTGCCTGGTAGTTGAGATTTCTGGGTGGGGTGTAAGTGCAGGGCTTCTGTCAGCCCTGCCTTTGATTTGTTTACCTCCAGAGTTGGAAAGTGCATATTTGCGTGAGATGGGAAAAGTGTGGATCGTGCTTCAGATTTCATCCTGACACTTTGAAATGACCAGTGTGTTGGTAATTATTTGCATTTCCATGGCGTTTGGCACAGAAATAGTCATGAGGTCGGTCTCTGCATCCTGAAGCCTATGATGCTTTTTGCAGAGAAACCTCTGCTGAGGCCCAGGTAACTTGCTATTTCCCACAGCTGGCACAGGAGCCTTGGAAGATAGGATTGTTTTCAGTATTATTTAACAATCCTTTCACCACTGTTTCAAGAACGGGAGCCCTTTTCAACCGTTAGTGGAAGAATCCTTCTTTGGAGATGAGATATTTTTCTGGGGTGGCAAGTGCAGGGCCTCTGTCAGTCCTGGGTTTGTTGGACTAGCGCCAGACATGAGAAGTGCGCCTTTGTGGGACAGGTGAATAGTGTGGATCCTGTTTCAGTCTAAAGACTGAAACAGGATCCGCACTTTTCACCGTTCCTTTCAGAATCATTTGATTCATCAGCTAGGAATGGCGATTGCTTCACCAGACCAATCGAAGGCTAGGCCAAAGTAACTCGATGTTTCCAAGAGGTGTGTGGCCCAACTTTTGAAAGAACCGCTAAGTGGAGAACTATTTGGTATTTTTCCGAAGCACTTTTCACCGTAATTGTCATAAGGTTGGTCTCTGCATCCTTAAGCATACCAGAGTCTTCACAGACGAAACAGGCTGAGGCCCAGTAATCTTGGCATTTCCAATAGTTGGTCCTAGAGACTACCAAGAAAGTGTTCTTTTAAGTATTATTCCGTTTTGGTTTCAGCATTATTTTCAGAACCCGAGCAGGGTTCTGGCATTAGCATAAGAATCCTGCCTGGTAGTTGAGATTTCTGGGTGGGGTGTAAGTGCGGGGCTTCTGTCAGCCCTGCCTTTGATTTGTTTACCTCCAGAGTTGGAAAGTGCATATTTGCGTGAGATGGGAAAAGTGTGGATCGTGCTTCAGATTTCATCCTGACACTTTGAAATGACCAGTGTGTTGGTAATTATTTGCATTTCCATGGCGTTTGGCACAGAAATAGTCATGAGGTCGGTCTCTGCATCCTGAAGCCTATGATGCTTTTTGCAGAGAAACCTCTGCTGAGGCCCAGGTAACTTGCTATTTCCCATAGCTGGCACAGGAGCCTTGGAAGATAGGATTGTTTTCAGCATTATTTCACCATCCTTTCACCACTGTTTCAAGAACGGGAGCCCTTTTCAACCGTTAGTGGAAGAATGCTTCTTTGGAGATGAGATATTTTTCTGGGGTGGCAAGTGCAGGGCCTCTGTCAGTCCTGGGTTTGTTGGACTAGCGCCAGACATGAGAAGTGCGCCTTTGTGGGACAGGTGAATAGTGCGGATCCTGTTTCAGTCTAAAGACTGAAACAGGATCCGCACTTTTCACCGTTCCTTTCGGAATCATTTGATTCATCAGCTAGGAATGGCGATTGCTTCACCAGACCAATCGAAGGCTAGGCCAAAGTAACTCGATGTTTCCAAGAGGTGTGTGGCCCAACTTTTGAAAGAACCGCTAAGTGGAGAACTATTTGGCATTTTTCCGAAGCACTTTTCACCGTAATTGTCATAAGGTTGGTCTCTGCATCCTTAAGCATACCAGAGTCTTCACAGATGAAACAGGCTGAGGCCCAGTAATCTTGGCATTTCCAATAGTTGGTCCTAGAGACTACCAAGAAAGTGTTCTTTTAAGTATTATTCTGTTGTGGTTTCAGCATTATTTTCAGAACCCGAGCAGGGTTCTCGCATTAGCATAAGAATCCTGCCTGGTAGTTGAGATTTCTGGGTGGGGTGTAAGTGCTGGGCTTCTGTCAGCCCTGCCTTTGATTTGTTTACCTCCAGAGTAGGAAAGCGCATATTTGCGTGAGATGGGAAAAGTGTGGATCGTGCTTCAGATTTCATCCTGAGACCTTGAAATGACCAGTGTGTTGGTAATTATTTGCATTTCCATGGCGTTTGGCACAGAAATAGTCATGAGGTCGGTCTCTGCATCCTGAAGCCTATGATGCTTTTTGCAGAGAAACCTCTGCTGAGGCCCAGGTAACTTGCTATTTCCCATAGCTGGCACAGGAGCCTTGGAAGATAGGATTGTTTTCAGTATTATTTCACCATCCTTTCACCACTGTTTCAAGAACGGGAGCCCTTTTCAACCGTTAGTGGAAGAATCCTTCTTTGGAGATGAGATATTTTTCTGGGGTGGCAAGTGCAGGGCCTCTGTCAGTCCTGGGTTTGTTGGACTAGCGCCAGACATGAGAAGTGCGCCTTTGTGGGACAGGTGAATAGTGCGGATCCTGTTTCAGTCTAAAGACTGAAACAGGATCCGCACTTTTCACCGTTCCTTTCAGAATCATTTGATTCATCAGCTAGGAATGGCGATTGCTTCACTAGACCAATCGAAGGCTAGGCCAAAGTAACTCGATGTTTCCAAGAGGTGTGTGGCCCAACTTTTGAAAGAACCGCTAAGTGGAGAACTATTTGGTATTTTTCCGAAGCACTTTTCACCGTAATTGTCATAAGGTTGGTCTCTGCATCCTTAAGCATACCAGAGTCTTCACAGACGAAACAGGCTGAGGCCCAGTAATCTTGGCATTTCCAATAGTTGGTCCTAGAGACTACCAAGAAAGTGTTCTTTTAAGTATTATTCCGTTGTGGTTTCAGCATTATGATCAGAACCCCAGCAGGGTTCTCGCATTAGCATAAGAATCCTGCCTGGTAGTTGAGATTTCTGGGTGGGGTGTAAGTGCGGGGCTTCTGTCAGCCCTGCCTTTGATTTGTTTACCTCCAGAGTTGGAAAGTGCATATTTGCCTGAGATGGGAAAAATGTGGATCGTGCTTCAGATTTCATCCTGACACTTTGAAATGACCAGTGTGTTGGTAATTATTTGCATTTCCATGGCGTTTGGCACAGAAATAGTCATGAGGTCGGTCTCTGCATCCTGAAGCCTATGATGCTTTTTGCAGAGAAACCTCCGCTGAGGCCCAGGTAACTTGCTATTTCCCATAGCTGGCACAGGAGCCTTGGAAGATAGGATTGTTTTCAGCATTATTTCACCATCCTTTCACCACTGTTTCAAGAACGGGAGCCCTTTTCAACCGTTAGTGGAAGAATCCTTCTTTGGAGATGAGATATTTTTCTGGGGTGGCAAGTGCAGGGCCTCTGTCAGTCCTGGGTTTGTTGGACTAGCGCCAGACATGAGAAGTGCCCCTTTGTGGGACAGGTGAATAGTGCGGATCCTGTTTCAGTCTAAAGACTGAAACAGGATCCGCACTTTTCACCGTTCCTTTCAGAATCATTTGATTCATCAGCTAGGAATGGCGATTGCTTCACCAGACCAATCGAAGGCTAGGCCAAAGTAACTCGATGTTTCCAAGAGGTGTGTGGCCCAACTTTTGAAAGAACCGCTAAGTGGAGAACTATTTGGTATTTTTCCGAAGCACTTTTCACGGTAATTGTCATAAGGTTGGTCTCTGCATCCTTAAGCATACCAGAGTCTTCACAGATGAAACAGGCTGAGGCCCAGTAATCTTGGCATTTCCAATAGTTGGTCCTAGAGACTACCAAGAAAGTGTTCTTTTAAGTATTATTCTGTTGTGGTTTCAGCATTATTTTCAGAACCCGAGCAGGGTTCTCGCATTAGCATAAGAATCCTGCCTGGTAGTTGAGATTTCTGGGTGGGGTGTAAGTGCGGGGCTTCTGTCAGCCCTGCCTTTGATTTGTTTACCTCCAGAGTTGGAAAGTGCATATTTGCGTGAGATGGGAAAAGTGTGGATCGTGCTTCAGATTTCATCCTGACACTTTGAAATGACCAGTGTGTTGGTAATTATTTGCATTTCCATGGCGTTTGGCACAGAAATAGTCATGAGGTCGGTCTCTGCATCCTGAAGCCTATGATGCTTTTTGCAGAGAAACCTCTGCTGAGGCCCAGGTAACTTGCTATTTCCCATAGCTGGCACAGGAGCCTTGGAATATAGGATTGTTTTCAGCATTATTTCACCATCCTTTCACCACTGTTTCAAGAACGGGAGCCCTTTTCAACCGTTAGTGGAAGAATCCTTCTTTGGAGATGAGATATTTTTCTGGGGTGGCAAGTGCAGGGCCTCTGTCAGTCCTGGGTTTGTTGGACTAGCGCCAGACATGAGAAGTGCACCTTTGTGGGACAGGTGAATAGTGTGGATCCTGTTTCAGTCTAAAGACTGAAACAGGATCCGCACTTTTCACCGTTCCTTTCAGAATCATTTGATTCATCAGCTAGGAATGGCGATTGCTTCACCAGACCAATCGAAGGCTAGGCCAAAGTAACTCGATGTTTCCAAGAGGTGTGTGGCCCAACTTTTGAAAGAACCGCTAAGTGGAGAACTATTTGGTATTTTTCCGAAGCACTTTTCACCGTAATTGTCATAAGGTTGGTCTCTGCATCCTTAAGCATACCAGAGTCTTCACAGACGAAACAGGCTGAGGCCCAGTAATCTTGGCATTTCCAATAGTTGGTCCTAGAGACTACCAAGAAAGTGTTCTTTTAAGTATTATTCTGTTGTGGTTTCAGCATTATTTTCAGAACCCGAGCAGGGTTCTGGCATTAGCATAAGAATCCTGCCTGGTAGTTGAGATTTCTGGGTGGGGTGTAAGTGCGGGGCTTCTGTCAGCCCTGCCTTTGATTTGTTTACCTCCAGAGTTGGAAAGTGCATATTTGCGTGAGATGGGAAAAGTGTGGATCGTGCTTCAGATTTCATCCTGAGACTTTGAAATGACCAGTGTGTTGGTAATTATTTGCATTTCCATGGCGTTTGGCACAGAAATAGTCATGAGGTCGGTCTCTGCATCCTGAAGCCTATGATGCTTTTTGCAGAGAAACCTCTGCTGAGGCCCAGGTAACTTGCTATTTCCCATAGCTGGCACAGGAGCCTTGGAAGATAGGATTGTTTTCAGCATTATTTCACCATCCTTTCACCACTGTTTCAAGAACGGGAGCCCTTTTCAACCGTTAGTGGAAGAATCCTTCTTTGGAGATGAGATATTTTTCTGGGGTGGCAAGTGCAGGGCCTCTGTCAGTCCTGGGTTTGTTGGACTAGCGCCAGACATGAGAAGTGCGCCTTTGTGGGACAGGTGAATAGTGCGGATCCTGTTTCAGTCTAAAGACTGAAACAGGATCCGCACTTTTCACCGTTCCTTTCAGAATCATTTGATTCATCAGCTAGGAATGGCGATTGCTTCACCAGACCAATCGAAGGCTAGGCCAAAGTAACTCGATGTTTCCAAGAGGTGTGTGGCCCAACTTTTGAAAGAACCGCTAAGTGGAGAACTATTTGGTATTTTTCCGAAGCACTTTTCACCGTGATTGTCATAAGGTTGGTCTCTGCATCCTTGAGCATACCAGAGTCTTCACAGACGAAACAGGCTGAGGCCCAGTAATCTTGGCATTTCCAATAGTTGGTCCTAGAGACTACCAAGAAAGTGTCTTTTAAGTATTATTCTGTTGTGGTTTCAGCATTATTTTCAGAACCCGAGCAGGGTTCTCGCATTAGCATAAGAATCCTGCCTGGTAGTTGAGATTTCTGGGTGGGGTGTAAGTGCGGGGCTTCTGTCAGCCCTGCCTTTGATTTGTTTACCTCCAGAGTTGGAAAGCGCATATTTGCGTGAGATGGGAAAAGTGTGGATCGTGCTTCAGATTTCATCCTGAGACTTTGAAATGACCAGTGTGTTGGTAATTATTTGCATTTCCATGGCGTTTGGCACAGAAATAGTCATGAGGTCGGTCTCTGCATCCTGAAGCCTATGATGCTTTTTGCAGAGAAACCTCTGCTGAGGCCCAGGTAACTTGCTATTTCCCATAGCTGGCACAGGAGCCTTGGAAGATAGGATTGTTTTCAGTATTATTTCACAATCCTTTCACCACTGTTTCAAGAACGGGAGCCCTTTTCAACCGTTAGTGGAAGAATCCTTCTTTGGAGATGAGATTTTTTTTGGGGTGGCAAGTGCAGGGCCTCTGTCAGTCCTGGGTTTGTTGGACTAGCGTCAGACATGAGAAGTGCGCCTTTGTGGGACAGGTGAATAGTGCGGATCCTGTTTCAGTCTAAAGACTGAAACAGGATCCGCACTTTTCACCGTTCCTTTCAGAATCATTTGATTCATCAGCTAGGAATGGCGATTGCTTCACCAGACCAATCGAAGGCTAGGCCAAAGTAACTCGATGTTTCCAAGAGGTGTGTGGCCCAACTTTTGAAAGAACCGCTAAGTGGAGAACTATTTGGTATTTTTCCGAAGCACTTTTCACCGTAATTGTCATAAGGTTGGTCTCTGCATCCTTAAGCATACCAGAGTCTTCACAGACGAAACAGGCTGAGGCCCAGTAATCTTGGCATTTCCAATAGTTGGTCCTAGAGACTACCAAGAAAGTGTTCTTTTAAGTATTATTCCGTTGCGGTTTCAGCATTATTTTCAGAACCCCAGCAGGGTTCTCGCATTAGCATAAGAATCCTGCCTGGTAGTTGAGATTTCTGGGTGGGGTGTAAGTGCGGGGCTTCTGTCAGCCCTGCCTTTGATTTGTTTACCTCCAGAGTTGGAAAGTGCATATTTGCGTGAGATGGGAAAAGTGTGGATCGTGCTTCAGATTTCATCCTGACACTTTGAAATGACCAGTGTGTTGGTAATTATTTGCATTTCCATGGCATTTGGCACAGAAATAGTCATGAGGTCGGTCTCTGCATCCTGAAGCCTATGATGCTTTTTGCAGAGAAACCTCTGCTGAGGCCCAGGTAACTTGCTATTTCCCATAGCTGGCACAGGAGCCTTGGAAGATAGGATTGTTTTCAGTATTATTTCACCATCCTTTCACCACTGTTTCAAGAACGGGAGCCCTTTTGAACCGTTAGTGGAAGAATCCTTCTTTGGAGATGAGATATTTTTCTGGGGTGGCAAGTGCAGGGCCTCTGTCAGTCCTGGGTTTGTTGGACTAGCGCCAGACATGAGAAGTGCGCCTTTGTGGGACAGGTGAATAGTGTGGATCCTGTTTCAGTCTAAAGACTGAAACAGGATCCGCACTTTTCACCATTCCTTTCAGAATCATTTGATTCATCAGCTAGGAATGGCGATTGCTTCACCAGACCAATCGAAGGCTAGGCCAAAGTAACTCGATGTTTCCAAGAGGTGTGTGGCCCAACTTTTGAAAGAACCGCTAAGTGGAGAACTATTTGGTATTTTTCCAAAGCACTTTTCACCGTAATTGTCATAAGGTTGGTCTCTGCATCCTTAAGCATACCAGAGTCTTCACAGACGAAACAGGCTGAGGCCCAGTAATCTTGGCATTTCCAATAGTTGGTCCTAGAGACTACCAAGAAAGTGTTCTTTTAAGTATTATTCCATTGTGGTTTCAGCATTATTTTCAGAACCCCAGCAGGGTTCTGGCATTAGCATAAGAATCCTGCCTGGTAGTTGAGATTTCTGGGTATGGTGTACGTGGAGGACTTCTGTCAGCCCTGCCTTTGATTTGTTTACCTCCAGAGTTGGAAAGTGCATATTTGCGTGAGATGGGAAAAGTGTGGATCGTGCTTCAGATTTCATCCTGAGACTTTGAAATGACCAGTGTGTTGGTAATTATTTGCATTTCCATGGCGTTTGGCACAGAAATAGTCATGAGGTCGTTCTCTGCATCCTGAAGCCTATGATGCTTTTTGCAGAGAAACCTCTGCTGAGGCCCAGGTAACTTGCTATTTCCCATAGCTGGCACAGGAGCCTTGGAAGATAGGATTGTTTTCAGTATTATTTCACCATCCTTTCACCACTGTCTCAAGAACGGGAGCCCTTTTCAACCGTTAGTGGAAGAATCCTTCTTTGGAGATGAGATATTTTTCTGGGGTGGCAAGTGCAGGGCCTCTGTCAGTCCTGGGTTTGTTGGACTAGCGCCAGACATGAGAAGTGCACCTTTGTGGGACAGGTGAATAGTGCGGATCCTGTTTCAGTCTAAAGACTGAAACAGGATCCGCACTTTTCACCGTTCCTTTCAGAATCATTTGATTCATCAGCTAGGAATGGCGATTGCTTCACCAGACCAATCGAAGGCTAGGCCAAAGTAACTCGATGTTTCCAAGAGGTGTGTGGCCCAACTTTTGAAAGAACCGCTAAGTGGAGAACTATTTGGTATTTTTCCGAAGCACTTTTCACCGTAATTGTCATAAGGTTGGTCTCTGCATCCTTAAGCATACCAGAGTCTTCACAGACGAAACAGGCTGAGGCCCAGTAATCTTGGCATTTCCAATAGTTGGTCCTAGAGACTACCAAGAAAGTGTTCTTTTAAGTATTATTGCATTGTGGTTTCAGCATTATTTTCAGAACCCCAGCAGGGTTCTCGCATTAGCATAAGAATCCTGCCTGGTAGTTGAGATTTCTGGGTATGGTGTACGTGGAGGACTTCTGTCAGCCCTGCCTTTGATTTGTTTACCTCCAGAGTTGGAAAGTGCATATTTGCGTGAGATGGGAAAAGTGTGGATCGTGCTTCAGATTTCATCCTGACACTTTGAAATGACCAGTGTGTTGGTAATTATTTGCATTTCCATGGCGTTTGGCACAGAAATAGTCATGAGGTCGTTCTCTGCATCCTGAAACCTATGATGCTTTTTGCAGAGAAACCTCTGCTGAGGCCCAGGTAACTTGCTATTTCCCATAGCTGGCACAGGAGCCTTGGAAGATAGGATTGTTTTCAGTATTATTTCACCATCCTTTCACCACTGTTTCAAGAACGGGAGCCCTTTTCAACCGTTAGTGGAAGAATCCTTCTTTGGAGATGAGATATTTTTCTGGGGTGGGAAGTGCAGGGCCTCTGTCAGTCCTGGGTTTGTTGGACTAGCGCCAGACATGAGAAGTGCACCTTTGTGGGACAGGTGAATAGTGCGGATCCTGTTTCAGTCTAAAGACTGAAACAGGATCCGCACTTTTCACCGTTCCTTTCAGAATCATTTGATTCATCAGCTAGGAATGGCGATTGCTTCACCAGACCAATCGAAGGCTAGGCCAAAGTAACTCGATGTTTCCAAGAGGTGTGTGGCCCAACTTTTGAAAGAACCGCTAAGTGGAGAACTATTTGGTATTTTTCCGAAGCACTTTTCACCGTAATTGTCATAAGGTTGGTCTCTGCATCCTTAAGCATACCAGAGTCTTCACAGACGAAACAGGCTGAGGCCCAGTAATCTTGGCATTTCCAATAGTTGGTCCTAGAGACTACCAAGAAAGTGTTCTTATAAGCATTATTCTTTTGTGGTTTCAGCATTATTTTCAGTACCCGAGCAGGGTTCTGGCATTAGCATAAGAATCCTGCCTGGTAGTTGAGATTTCTGGGTGGGGTGTAAGTGCGGGGCTTCTGTCAGCCCTGCCTTTGATTTGTTTACCTCCAGAGTTGGAAAGTGTATATTTGCGTGAGATGGGAAAAGTGTGGATCGTGCTTCAGATTTCATCCTGAGACTTTGAAATGACCAGTGTGTTGGTAATTATTTGCATTTCCATGGCGTTTGGCACAGAAAGAGTCATGAGGTCGTTCTCTGCATCCTGAAGCCTATGATGCTTTTTGCAGAGAAACCTCTGCTGAGGCCCAGGTAACTTGCTATTTCCCATAGCTGGCACAGGAGCCTTGGAAGATAGGATTGTTTTCAGTATTATTTCACCATCCTTTCACCACTGTTTCAAGAACGGGAGCCCTTTTCAACCGTTAGTGGAAGAATCCTTCTTTGGAGATGAGATATTTTTCTGGGGTGGCAAGTGCAGGGCCTCTGTCAGTCCTGGGTTTGTTGGACTAGCGCCAGACATGAGAAGTGCGCCTTTGTGGGACAGGTGAATAGTGCGGATCCTGTTTCAGTCTAAAGACTGAAACAGGATCCGCACTTTTCACCGTTCCTTTCAGAATCATTTGATTCATCAGCTAGGAATGGCGATTGCTTCACCAGACCAATCGAAGGCTAGGCCAAAGTAACTCGATGTTTCCAAGAGGTGTGTGGCCCAACTTTTGAAAGAACCGCTAAGTGGAGAACTATTTGGTATTTTTCCGAAGCACTTTTCACCGTAATTGTCATAAGGTTGGTCTCTGCATCCTTAAGCATACCAGAGTCTTCACAGACGAAACAGGCTGAGGCCCAGTAATCTTGGCATTTCCAATAGTTGGTCCTAGAGACTACCAAAAAAGTGTTCTTATAAGCATTATTCCTTTGTGGTTTCAGCATTATTTTCAGTACCCGAGCAGGGTTCTGGCATTAGCATAAGAATCCTGCCTGGTAGTTGAGATTTCTGGGTGGGGTGTAAGTGCTGGGCTTCTGTCAGCCCTGCCTTTGATTTGTTTACCTCCAGAGTTGGAAAGTGCATATTTGCGTGAGATGGGAAAAGTGTGGATCGTGCTTCAGATTTCATCCTGACACTTTGAAATGACCAGTGTGTTGGTAATTATTTGCATTTCCATGGCGTTTGGCACAGAAATAGTCATGAGGTCGGTCTCTGCATCCTGAAGCCTATGATGCTTTTTGCAGAGAAACCTCTGCTGAGGCCCAGGTAACTTGCTATTTCCCATAGCTGGCACAGGAGCCTTGGAAGATAGGATTGTTTTCAGTATTATTTCACAATCCTTTCACCACTGTTTCAAGAACGGGAGCCCTTTTCAACCGTTAGTGGAAGAATCCTTCTTTGGAGATGAGATTTTTTTTGGGGTGGCAAGTGCAGGGCCTCTGTCAGTCCTGGGTTTGTTGGACTAGCGTCAGACATGAGAAGTGCGCCTTTGTGGGACAGGTGAATAGTGCGGATCCTGTTTCAGTCTAAAGACTGAAACAGGATCCGTACTTTTCACCGTTCCTTTCAGAATCATTTGATTCATCAGCTAGGAATGGCGATTGCTTCACCAGACCAATCGAAGGCTAGGCCAAAGTAACTCGATGTTTCCAAGAGGTGTGTGGCCCAACTTTTGAAAGAACCGCTAAGTGGAGAACTATTTGGTATTTTTCCGAAGCACTTTTCACCGTAATTGTCATAAGGTTGGTCTCTGCATCCTTAAGCATACCAGAGTCTTCACAGACGAAACAGGCTGAGGCCCAGTAATCTTGGCATTTCCAATAGTTGGTCCTAGAGACTACCAAGAAAGTGTTCTTTTAAGTATTATTGCATTGTGGTTTCAGCATTATTTTCAGAACCCCAGCAGGGTTCTGGCATTAGCATAAGAATCCTGCCTGGTAGTTGAGATTTCTGGGTGGGGTGTAAGTGCGGGGCTTCTGTCAGCCCTGCCTTTGATTTGTTTACCTCCAGAGTTGGAAAGTGCATATTTGCGTGAGATGGGAAAAGTGTGGATCGTGCTTGAGATTTCATCCTGACACTTTGAAATGACCAGTGTGTTGGTAACTATTTGCATTTCCATGGCATTTGGCACAGAAATAGTCATGAGGTCGGTCTCTGCATCCTGAAGCCTATGATGCTTTTTGCAGAGAAACCTCTGCTGAGGCCCAGGTAACTTGCTATTTCCCATAGCTGGCACAGGAGCCTTGGAAGATAGGATTGTTTTCAGTATTATTTCACCATCCTTTCACCACTGTTTCAAGAACGGGAGCCCTTTTGAACCGTTAGTGGAAGAATCCTTCTTTGGAGATGAGATATTTTTCTGGGGTGGCAAGTGCAGGGCCTCTGTCAGTCCTGGGTTTGTTGGACTAGCGCCAGACATGAGAAGTGCGCCTTTGTGGGACAGGTGAATAGTGCGGATCCTGTTTCAGTCTAAAGACTGAAACAGGATCCGCACTTTTCACCATTCCTTTCAGAATCATTTGATTCATCAGCTAGGAATGGCGATTGCTTCACCAGACCAATCGAAGGCTAGGCCAAAGTAACTCGATGTTTCCAAGAGGTGTGTGGCCCAACTTTTGAAACAACCGCTAAGTGGAGAACTATTTGGTATTTTTCCGAAGCAATTTTCACCGTAATTGTCATAAGGTTGGTCTCTGCATCCTTAAGCATACCAGAGTCTTCACAGACGAAACAGGCTGAGGCCCAGTAATCTTGGCATTTCCAATAGTTGGTCCTAGAGACTACCAAGAAAGTGTTCTTTTAAGTATTATTCCATTGTGGTTTCAGCATTATATTCAGAACCCCAGCAGGGTTCTCGCATTAGCATACGAATCCTGCCTGGTAGTTGAGATTTCTGGGTATGGTGTACGTGGAGGACTTCTGTCAGCCCTGCCTTTGATTTGTTTACCTCCAGAGTTGGAAAGTGCATATTTGCGTGAGATGGGAAAAGTGTGGATCGTGCTTGAGATTTCATCCTGACACTTTGAAATGACCAGTGTGTTGGTAATTATTTGCATTTCCATGGCGTTTGGCACAGAAATAGTCATGAGGTCGGTCTCTGCATCCTGAAGCCTATGATGCTTTTTGCAGAGAAACCTCTGCTGAGGCCCAGGTAACTTGCTATTTCCCATAGCTGGCACAGGAGCCTTGGAAGATAGGATTGTTTTCAGTATTATTTCACAATCCTTTCACCACTGTTTCAAGAACGGGAGCCCTTTTCAACCGTTAGTGGAAGAATCCTTCTTTGGAGATGAGATTTTTTTTGGGGTGGCAAGTGCAGGGCCTCTGTCAGTCCTGGGTTTGTTGGACTAGCGTCAGACATGAGAAGTGCGCCTTTGTGGGACAGGTGAATAGTGCGGATCCTGTTTCAGTCTAAAGACTGAAACAGGATCCGCACTTTTCACCGTTCCTTTCAGAATCATTTGATTCATCAGCTAGGAATGGCGATTGCTTCACCAGACCAATCGAAGGCTAGGCCAAAGTAACTCGATGTTTCCAAGAGGTGTGTGGCCCAACTTTTGAAAGAACCGCTAAGTGGAGAACTATTTGGTATTTTTCCGAAGCACTTTTCACCGTAATTGTCATAAGGTTGGTCTCTGCATCCTTAAGCATACCAGAGTCTTCACAGACGAAACAGGCTGAGGCCCAGTAATCTTGGCATTTCCAATAGTTGGTCCTAGAGACTACCAAGAAAGTGTTCTTTTAAGTATTATTCCGTTGCGGTTTCAGCATTATTTTCAGAACCCCAGCAGGGTTCTCGCATTAGCATAAGAATCCTGCCTGGTAGTTGAGATTTCTGGGTGGGGTGTAAGTGCGGGGCTTCTGTCAGCCCTGCCTTTGATTTGTTTACCTCCAGAGTTGGAAAGTGCATATTTGCGTGAGATGGGAAAAGTGTGGATCGTGCTTCAGATTTCATCCTGACACTTTGAAATGACCAGTGTGTTGGTAATTATTTGCATTTCCATGGCATTTGGCACAGAAATAGTCATGAGGTCGGTCTCTGCATCCTGAAGCCTATGATGCTTTTTGCAGAGAAACCTCTGCTGAGGCCCAGGTAACTTGCTATTTCCCATAGCTGGCACAGGAGCCTTGGAAGATAGGATTGTTTTCAGTATTATTTCACCATCCTTTCACCACTGTTTCAAGAACGGGAGCCCTTTTGAACCGTTAGTGGAAGAATCCTTCTTTGGAGATGAGATATTTTTCTGGGGTGGCAAGTGCAGGGCCTCTGTCAGTCCTGGGTTTGTTGGACTAGCGCCAGACATGAGAAGTGCGCCTTTGTGGGACAGGTGAATAGTGTGGATCCTGTTTCAGTCTAAAGACTGAAACAGGATCCGCACTTTTCACCATTCCTTTCAGAATCATTTGATTCATCAGCTAGGAATGGCGATTGCTTCACCAGACCAATCGAAGGCTAGGCCAAAGTAACTCGATGTTTCCAAGAGGTGTGTGGCCCAACTTTTGAAAGAACCGCTAAGTGGAGAACTATTTGGTATTTTTCCGAAGCACTTTTCACCGTAATTGTCATAAGGTTGGTCTCTGCATCCTTAAGCATACCAGAGTCTTCACAGACGAAACAGGCTGAGGCCCAGTAATCTTGGCATTTCCAATAGTTGGTCCTAGAGACTACCAAGAAAGTGTTCTTTTAAGTATTATTCCATTGTGGTTTCAGCATTATTTTCAGAACCCCAGCAGGGTTCTGGCATTAGCATAAGAATCCTGCCTGGTAGTTGAGATTTCTGGGTATGGTGTACGTGGAGGACTTCTGTCAGCCCTGCCTTTGATTTGTTTACCTCCAGAGTTGGAAAGTGCATATTTGCGTGAGATGGGAAAAGTGTGGATCGTGCTTCAGATTTCATCCTGAGACTTTGAAATGACCAGTGTGTTGGTAATTATTTGCATTTCCATGGCGTTTGGCACAGAAATAGTCATGAGGTCGTTCTCTGCATCCTGAAGCCTATGATGCTTTTTGCAGAGAAACCTCTGCTGAGGCCCAGGTAACTTGCTATTTCCCATAGCTGGCACAGGAGCCTTGGAAGATAGGATTGTTTTCAGTATTATTTCACCATCCTTTCACCACTGTCTCAAGAACGGGAGCCCTTTTCAACCGTTAGTGGAAGAATCCTTCTTTGGAGATGAGATATTTTTCTGGGGTGGCAAGTGCAGGGCCTCTGTCAGTCCTGGGTTTGTTGGACTAGCGCCAGACATGAGAAGTGCACCTTTGTGGGACAGGTGAATAGTGCGGATCCTGTTTCAGTCTAAAGACTGAAACAGGATCCGCACTTTTCACCGTTCCTTTCAGAATCATTTGATTCATCAGCTAGGAATGGCGATTGCTTCACCAGACCAATCGAAGGCTAGGCCAAAGTAACTCGATGTTTCCAAGAGGTGTGTGGCCCAACTTTTGAAAGAACCGCTAAGTGGAGAACTATTTGGTATTTTTCCGAAGCACTTTTCACCGTAATTGTCATAAGGTTGGTCTCTGCATCCTTAAGCATACCAGAGTCTTCACAGACGAAACAGGCTGAGGCCCAGTAATCTTGGCATTTCCAATAGTTGGTCCTAGAGACTACCAAGAAAGTGTTCTTTTAAGTATTATTGCATTGTGGTTTCAGCATTATTTTCAGAACCCCAGCAGGGTTCTCGCATTAGCATAAGAATCCTGCCTGGTAGTTGAGATTTCTGGGTATGGTGTACGTGGAGGACTTCTGTCAGCCCTGCCTTTGATTTGTTTACCTCCAGAGTTGGAAAGTGCATATTTGCGTGAGATGGGAAAAGTGTGGATCGTGCTTCAGATTTCATCCTGACACTTTGAAATGACCAGTGTGTTGGTAATTATTTGCATTTCCATGGCGTTTGGCACAGAAATAGTCATGAGGTCGTTCTCTGCATCCTGAAACCTATGATGCTTTTTGCAGAGAAACCTCTGCTGAGGCCCAGGTAACTTGCTATTTCCCATAGCTGGCACAGGAGCCTTGGAAGATAGGATTGTTTTCAGTATTATTTCACCATCCTTTCACCACTGTTTCAAGAACGGGAGCCCTTTTCAACCGTTAGTGGAAGAATCCTTCTTTGGAGATGAGATATTTTTCTGGGGTGGGAAGTGCAGGGCCTCTGTCAGTCCTGGGTTTGTTGGACTAGCGCCAGACATGAGAAGTGCACCTTTGTGGGACAGGTGAATAGTGCGGATCCTGTTTCAGTCTAAAGACTGAAACAGGATCCGCACTTTTCACCGTTCCTTTCAGAATCATTTGATTCATCAGCTAGGAATGGCGATTGCTTCACCAGACCAATCGAAGGCTAGGCCAAAGTAACTCGATGTTTCCAAGAGGTGTGTGGCCCAACTTTTGAAAGAACCGCTAAGTGGAGAACTATTTGGTATTTTTCCGAAGCACTTTTCACCGTAATTGTCATAAGGTTGGTCTCTGCATCCTTAAGCATACCAGAGTCTTCACAGACGAAACAGGCTGAGGCCCAGTAATCTTGGCATTTCCAATAGTTGGTCCTAGAGACTACCAAGAAAGTGTTCTTATAAGCATTATTCTTTTGTGGTTTCAGCATTATTTTCAGTACCCGAGCAGGGTTCTGGCATTAGCATAAGAATCCTGCCTGGTAGTTGAGATTTCTGGGTGGGGTGTAAGTGCGGGGCTTCTGTCAGCCCTGCCTTTGATTTGTTTACCTCCAGAGTTGGAAAGTGTATATTTGCGTGAGATGGGAAAAGTGTGGATCGTGCTTCAGATTTCATCCTGACACTTTGAAATGACCAGTGTGTTGGTAATTATTTGCATTTCCATGGCGTTTGGCACAGAAAGAGTCATGAGGTCGTTCTCTGCATCCTGAAGCCTATGATGCTTTTTGCAGAGAAACCTCTGCTGAGGCCCAGGTAACTTGCTATTTCCCATAGCTGGCACAGGAGCCTTGGAAGATAGGATTGTTTTCAGTATTATTTCACCATCCTTTCACCACTGTTTCAAGAACGGGAGCCCTTTTCAACCGTTAGTGGAAGAATCCTTCTTTGGAGATGAGATATTTTTCTGGGGTGGCAAGTGCAGGGCCTCTGTCAGTCCTGGGTTTGTTGGACTAGCGCCAGACATGAGAAGTGCGCCTTTGTGGGACAGGTGAATAGTGCGGATCCTGTTTCAGTCTAAAGACTGAAACAGGATCCGCACTTTTCACCGTTCCTTTCAGAATCATTTGATTCATCAGCTAGGAATGGCGATTGCTTCACCAGACCAATCGAAGGCTAGGCCAAAGTAACTCGATGTTTCCAAGAGGTGTGTGGCCCAACTTTTGAAAGAACCGCTAAGTGGAGAACTATTTGGTATTTTTCCGAAGCACTTTTCACCGTAATTGTCATAAGGTTGGTCTCTGCATCCTTAAGCATACCAGAGTCTTCACAGACGAAACAGGCTGAGGCCCAGTAATCTTGGCATTTCCAATAGTTGGTCCTAGAGACTACCAAAAAAGTGTTCTTATAAGCATTATTCCTTTGTGGTTTCAGCATTATTTTCAGTACCCGAGCAGGGTTCTGGCATTAGCATAAGAATCCTGCCTGGTAGTTGAGATTTCTGGGTGGGGTGTAAGTGCGGGGCTTCTGTCAGCCCTGCCTTTGATTTGTTTACCTCCAGAGTTGGAAAGTGCATATTTGCGTGAGATGGGAAAAGTGTGGATCGTGCTTCAGATTTCATCCTGACACTTTGAAATGACCAGTGTGTTGGTAATTATTTGCATTTCCATGGCGTTTGGCACAGAAATAGTCATGAGGTCGGTCTCTGCATCCTGAAGCCTATGATGCTTTTTGCAGAGAAACCTCTGCTGAGGCCCAGGTAACTTGCTATTTCCCATAGCTGGCACAGGAGCCTTGGAAGATAGGATTGTTTTCAGTATTATTTCACAATCCTTTCACCACTGTTTCAAGAACGGGAGCCCTTTTCAACCGTTAGTGGAAGAATCCTTCTTTGGAGATGAGATTTTTTTTGGGGTGGCAAGTGCAGGGCCTCTGTCAGTCCTGGGTTTGTTGGACTAGCGTCAGACATGAGAAGTGCGCCTTTGTGGGACAGGTGAATAGTGCGGATCCTGTTTCAGTCTAAAGACTGAAACAGGATCCGTACTTTTCACCGTTCCTTTCAGAATCATTTGATTCATCAGCTTGGAATGGCGATTGCTTCACCAGACCAATCGAAGGCTAGGCCAAAGTAACTCGATGTTTCCAAGAGGTGTGTGGCCCAACTTTTGAAAGAACCGCTAAGTGGAGAACTATTTGGTATTTTTCCGAAGCACTTTTCACCGTAATTGTCATAAGGTTGGTCTCTGCATCCTTAAGCATACCAGAGTCTTCACAGACGAAACAGGCTGAGGCCCAGTAATCTTGGCATTTCCAATAGTTGGTCCTAGAGACTACCAAGAAAGTGTTCTTTTAAGTATTATTGCATTGTGGTTTCAGCATTATTTTCAGAACCCCAGCAGGGTTCTGGCATTAGCATAAGAATCCTGCCTGGTAGTTGAGATTTCTGGGTGGGGTGTAAGTGCGGGGCTTCTGTCAGCCCTGCCTTTGATTTGTTTACCTCCAGAGTTGGAAAGTGCATATTTGCGTGAGATGGGAAAAGTGTGGATCGTGCTTGAGATTTCATCCTGACACTTTGAAATGACCAGTGTGTTGGTAACTATTTGCATTTCCATGGCATTTGGCACAGAAATAGTCATGAGGTCGGTCTCTGCATCCTGAAGCCTATGATGCTTTTTGCAGAGAAACCTCTGCTGAGGCCCAGGTAACTTGCTATTTCCCATAGCTGGCACAGGAGCCTTGGAAGATAGGATTGTTTTCAGTATTATTTCACCATCCTTTCACCACTGTTTCAAGAACGGGAGCCCTTTTGAACCGTTAGTGGAAGAATCCTTCTTTGGAGATGAGATATTTTTCTGGGGTGGCAAGTGCAGGGCCTCTGTCAGTCCTGGGTTTGTTGGACTAGCGCCAGACATGAGAAGTGCGCCTTTGTGGGACAGGTGAATAGTGCGGATCCTGTTTCAGTCTAAAGACTGAAACAGGATCCGCACTTTTCACCATTCCTTTCAGAATCATTTGATTCATCAGCTAGGAATGGCGATTGCTTCACCAGACCAATCGAAGGCTAGGCCAAAGTAACTCGATGTTTCCAAGAGGTGTGTGGCCCAACTTTTGAAACAACCGCTAAGTGGAGAACTATTTGGTATTTTTCCGAAGCAATTTTCACCGTAATTGTCATAAGGTTGGTCTCTGCATCCTTAAGCATACCAGAGTCTTCACAGACGAAACAGGCTGAGGCCCAGTAATCTTGGCATTTCCAATAGTTGGTCCTAGAGACTACCAAGAAAGTGTTCTTTTAAGTATTATTCCATTGTGGTTTCAGCATTATATTCAGAACCCCAGCAGGGTTCTCGCATTAGCATAAGAATCCTGCCTGGTAGTTGAGATTTCTGGGTATGGTGTACGTGGAGGACTTCTGTCAGCCCTGCCTTTGATTTGTTTACCTCCAGAGTTGGAAAGTGCATATTTGCGTGAGATGGGAAAAGTGTGGATCGTGCTTGAGATTTCATCCTGACACTTTGAAATGACCAGTGTGTTGGTAATTATTTGCATTTCCATGGCGTTTGGCACAGAAATAGTCATGAGGTCGGTCTCTGCATCCTGAAGCCTATGATGCTTTTTGCAGAGAAACCTCTGCTGAGGCCCAGGTAACTTGCTATTTCCCATAGCTGGCACAGGAGCCTTGGAAGATAGGATTGTTTTCAGTATTATTTCACCATCCTTTCACCACTGTTTCAAGAACGGGAGCCCTTTTGAACCGTTAGTGGAAGAATCCTTCTTTGGAGATGAGATATTTTTCTGGGGTGGCAAGTGCAGGGCCTCTGTCAGTCCTGGGTTTGTTGGACTAGCGCCAGACATGAGAAGTGCGCCTTTGTGGGACAGGTGAATAGTGTCGATCCTGTTTCAGTCTAAAGACTGAAACAGGATCCGCACTTTTCACCATTCCTTTCAGAATCATTTGATTCATCAGCTAGGAATGGCGATTGCTTCACCAGACCAATCGAAGGCTAGGCCAAAGTAACTCGATGTTTCCAAGAGGTGTGTGGCCCAACTTTTGAAAGAACCGCTAAGTGGAGAACTATTTGGTATTTTTCCGAAGCACTTTTCACCGTAATTGTCATAAGGTTGGTCTCTGCATCCTTAAGCATACCAGAGTCTTCACAGACGAAACAGGCTGAGGCCCAGTAATCTTGGCATTTCCAATAGTTGG
Source organism: Lemur catta (assembly GCF_020740605.2). Lineage (NCBI taxonomy): Eukaryota > Metazoa > Chordata > Mammalia > Primates > Lemuridae > Lemur > Lemur catta. The sequence continues at coordinate 71,446,453 of NC_059133.1, read as the reverse complement.
TCCTAGAGACTACCAAGAAAGTGTTCTTATAAGCATTATTCCTTTGTGGTTTCAGCATTATTTTCAGTACCCGAGCAGGGTTCTGGCATTAGCATAAGAATCCTGACTGGTAGTTGAGATTTCTGGGTGGGGTGTAAGTGCGGGGCTTCTGTCAGCCCTGCCTTTGATTTGTTTACCTCCAGAGTTGGAAAGTGCATATTTGCGTGAGATGGGAAAAGTGTGGATCGTGCTTGAGATTTCATCCTGACACTTTGAAATGACCAGTGTGTTGGTAATTATTTGCATTTCCATGGCATTTGGCACAGAAATAGTCATGAGGTCGGTCTCTGCATCCTGAAGCCTATGATGCTTTTTGCAGAGAAACCTCTGCTGAGGCCCAGGTAACTTGCTATTTCCCATAGCTGGCACAGGAGCCTTGGAAGATAGGATTGTTTTCAGTATTATTTCACCATCCTTTCACCACTGTTTCAAGAACGGGAGCCCTTTTGAACCATTAGTGGAAGAATCCTTCTTTGGAGATGAGATATTTTTCTGGGGTGGCAAGTGCAGGGCCTCTGTCAGTCCTGGGTTTGTTGGACTAGCGCCAGACATGAGAAGTGCGCCTTTGTGGGACAGGTGAATAGTGTGGATCCTGTTTCAGTCTAAAGACTGAAACAGGATCCGCACTTTTCACCATTCCTTTCAGAATCATTTGATTCATCAGCTAGGAATGGCGATTGCTTCACCAGACCAATCGAAGGCTAGGCCAAAGTAACTCGATGTTTCCAAGAGGTGTGTGGCCCAACTTTTGAAAGAACCGCTAAGTGGAGAACTATTTGGTATTTTTCCGAAGCACTTTTCACCGTAATTGTCATAAGGTTGGTCTCTGCATCCTTAAGCATACCAGAGTCTTCACAGACGAAACAGGCTGAGGCCCAGTAATCTTGGCATTTCCAATAGTTGGTCCTAGAGACTACCAAGAAAGTGTTCTTTTAAGTATTATTCCATTGTGGTTTCAGCATTATATTCAGAACCCCAGCAGGGTTCTCGCATTAGCATAAGAATCCTGCCTGGTAGTTGAGATTTCTGGGTATGGTGTACGTGGAGGACTTCTGTCAGCCCTGCCTTTGATTTGTTTACCTCCAGAGTTGGAAAGTGCATATTTGCGTGAGATGGGAAAAGTGTGGATCGTGCTTCAGATTTCATCCTGAGACTTTGAAATGACCAGTGTGTTGGTAATTATTTGCATTTCCATGGCGTTTGGCACAGAAAGAGTCATGAGGTCGTTCTCTGCATCCTGAAGCCTATGATGCTTTTTGCAGAGAAACCTCTGCTGAGGCCCAGGTAACTTGCTATTTCCCATAGCTGGCACAGGAGCCTTGGAAGATAGGATTGTTTTCAGTATTATTTCACCATCCTTTCACCACTGTTTCAAGAACGGGAGCCCTTTTCAACCGTTAGTGGAAGAATCCTTCTTTGGAGATGAGATATTTTTCTGGGGTGGCAAGTGCAGGGCCTCTGTCAGTCCTGGGTTTGTTGGACTAGCGCCAGACATGAGAAGTGCGCCTTTGTGGGACAGGTGAATAGTGCGGATCCTGTTTCAGTCTAAAGACTGAAACAGGATCCGCACTTTTCACCGTTCCTTTCAGAATCATTTGATTCATCAGCTAGGAATGGCGATTGCTTCACCAGACCAATCGAAGGCTAGGCCAAAGTAACTCGATGTTTCCAAGAGGTGTGTGGCCCAACTTTTGAAAGAACCGCTAAGTGGAGAACTATTTGGTATTTTTCCGAAGCACTTTTCACCGTAATTGTCATAAGGTTGGTCTCTGCATCCTTAAGCATACCAGAGTCTTCACAGACGAAACAGGCTGAGGCCCAGTAATCTTGGCATTTCCAATAGTTGGTCCTAGAGACTACCAAGAAAGTGTTCTTATAAGCATTATTCCTTTGTGGTTTCAGCATTATTTTCAGTACCCGAGCAGGGTTCTGGCATTAGCATAAGAATCCTGCCTGGTAGTTGAGATTTCTGGGTGGGGTGTAAGTGCGGGGCTTCTGTCAGCCCTGCCTTTGATTTGTTTACCTCCAGAGTTGGAAAGTGCATATTTGCGTGAGATGGGAAAAGTGTGGATCGTGCTTGAGATTTCATCCTGACACTTTGAAATGACCAGTGTGTTGGTAATTATTTGCATTTCCATGGCATTTGGCACAGAAATAGTCATGAGGTCCGTCTCTGCATCCTGAAGCCTATGATGCTTTTTGCAGAGAAACCTCTGCTGAGGCCCAGGTAACTTGCTATTTCCCATAGCTGGCACAGGAGCCTTGGAAGATAGGATTGTTTTCAGTATTATTTCACCATCCTTTCACCACTGTTTCAAGAACGGGAGCCCTTTTGAACCGTTAGTGGAAGAATCCTTCTTTGGAGATGAGATATTTTTCTGGGGTGGCAAGTGCAGGGCCTCTGTCAGTCCTGGGTTTGTTGGACTAGCGCCAGACATGAGAAGTGCGCCTTTGTGGGACAGGTGAATAGTGTGGATCCTGTTTCAGTCTAAAGACTGAAACAGGATCCGCACTTTTCACCATTCCTTTCAGAATCATTTGATTCATCAGCTAGGAATGGCGATTGCTTCACCAGACCAATCGAAGGCTAGGCCAAAGTAACTCGATGTTTCCAAGAGGTGTGTGGCCCAACTTTTGAAAGAACCGCTAAGTGAAGAACTATTTGGTATTTTTCCGAAGCACTTTTCACCGTAATTGTCATAAGGTTGGTCTCTGCATCCTTAAGCATACCAGAGTCTTCACAGACGAAACAGGCTGAGGGCCAGTAATCTTGGCATTTCCAATAGTTGGTCCTAGAGACTACCAAGAAAGTGTTCTTTTAAGTATTATTCCATTGTGGTTTCAGCATTATTTTCAGAACCCCAGCAGGGTTCTCGCATTAGCATAAGAATCCTGCCTGGTAGTTGAGATTTCTGGGTATGGTGTACGTGGAGGACTTCTGTCAGCCCTGCCTTTGATTTGTTTACCTCCAGAGTTGGAAAGTGCATATTTGCGTGAGATGGGAAAAGTGTGGATCGTGCTTCAGATTTCATCCTGAGACTTTGAAATGACCAGTGTGTTGGTAATTATTTGCATTTCCATGGCGTTTGGCACAGAAATAGTCATGAGGTCGTTCTCTGCATCCTGAAGCCTATGATGCTTTTTGCAGAGAAACCTCTGCTGAGGCCCAGGTAACTTGCTATTTCCCATAGCTGGCACAGGAGCCTTGGAAGATAGGATTGTTTTCAGTATTATTTCACCATCCTTTCACCACTGTTTCAAGAACGGGAGCCCTTTTCAACCGTTAGTGGAAGAATCCTTCTTTGGAGATGAGATATTTTTCTGGGGTGGCAAGTGCAGGGCCTCTGTCAGTCCTGGGTTTGTTGGACTAGCGCCAGACATGAGAAGTGCACCTTTGTGGGACAGGTGAATAGTGCGGATCCTGTTTCAGTCTAAAGACTGAAACAGGATCCGCACTTTTCACCGTTCCTTTCAGAATCATTTGATTCATCAGCTAGGAATGGCGATTGCTTCACCAGACCAATCGAAGGCTAGGCCAAAGTAACTCGATGTTTCCAAGAGGTGTGTGGCCCAACTTTTGAAAGAACCGCTAAGTGGAGAACTATTTGGTATTTTTCCGAAGCACTTTTCACCGTAATTGTCATAAGGTTGGTCTCTGCATCCTTAAGCATACCAGAGTCTTCACAGACGAAACAGGCTGAGGGCCAGTAATCTTGGCATTTCCAATAGTTGGTCCTAGAGACTACCAAGAAAGTGTTCTTTTAAGTATTATTCCATTGTGGTTTCAGCATTATTTTCAGAACCCCAGCAGGGTTCTCGCATTAGCATAAGAATCCTGCCTGGTAGTTGAGATTTCTGGGTATTGTGTACGTGGAGGACTTCTGTCAGCCCTGCCTTTGATTTGTTTACCTCCAGAGTTGGAAAGTGCATATTTGCGTGAGATGGGAAAAGTGTGGATCGTGCTTCAGATTTCATCCTGAGACTTTGAAATGACCAGTGTGTTGGTAATTATTTGCATTTCCATGGCGTTTGGCACAGAAATAGTCATGAGGTCGTTCTCTGCATCCTGAAGCCTATGATGCTTTTTGCAGAGAAACCTCTGCTGAGGCCCAGGTAACTTGCTATTTCCCATAGCTGGCACAGGAGCCTTGGAAGATAGGATTGTTTTCAGTATTATTTCACCATCCTTTCACCACTGTTTCAAGAACGGGAGCCCTTTTCAACCGTTAGTGGAAGAATCCTTCTTTGGAGATGAGATATTTTTCTGGGGTGGCAAGTGCAGGGCCTCTGTCAGTCCTGGGTTTGTTGGACTAGCGCCAGACATGAGAAGTGCGCCTTTGTGGGACAGGTGAATAGTGCGGATCCTGTTTCAGTCTAAAGACTGAAACAGGATCCGCACTTTTCACCGTTCCTTTCAGAATCATTTGATTCATCAGCTAGGAATGGCGATTGCTTCACCAGACCAATCGAAGGCTAGGCCAAAGTAACTCGATGTTTCCAAGAGGTGTGTGGCCCAACTTTTGAAAGAACCGCTAAGTGGAGAACTATTTGGTATTTTTCCGAAGCACTTTTCACCGTAATTGTCATAAGGTTGGTCTCTGCATCCTTAAGCATACCAGAGTCTTCACAGACGAAACAGGCTGAGGGCCAGTAATCTTGGCATTTCCAATAGTTGGTCCTAGAGACTACCAAGAAAGTGTTCTTTTAAGTATTATTCTGTTGTGGTTTCAGCATTATTTTCAGAACCTGAGCAGGGTTCTCGCATTAGCATAAGAATCCTGCCTGGTAGTTGAGACTTCTGGGTGGGGTGTAAGTGCGGGGCTTCTGTCAGCCCTGCCTTTGATTTGTTTACCTCCATTGTTGGAAAGTGCATATTTGCGTGAGATGGGAAAAGTGTGGATCGTGCTTCAGATTTCATCCTGACACTTTGAAATGACCAGTGTGTTGGTAATTATTTGCATTTCCATGGCGTTTGGCACAGAAAGAGTCATGAGGTCGTTCTCTGCATCCTGAAGCCTATGATGCTTTTTGCAGAGAAACCTCTGCTGAGGCCCAGGTAACTTGCTATTTCCCATAGCTGGCACAGGAGCCTTGGAAGATAGGATTGTTTTCAGTATTATTTCACCATCCTTTCACCACTGTTTCAAGAACGGGAGCCCTTTTCAACCGTTAGTGGAAGAATCCTTCTTTGGAGATGAGATATTTTTCTGGGGTGGCAAGTGCAGGGCCTCTGTCAGTCCTGGGTTTGTTGGACTAGCGCCAGACATGAGAAGTGCGCCTTTGTGGGACAGGTGAATAGTGCGGATCCTGTTTCAGTCTAAAGACTGAAACAGGATCCGCACTTTTCACCGTTCCTTTCAGAATCATTTGATTCATCAGCTAGGAATGGCGATTGCTTCACCAGACCAATCGAAGGCTAGGCCAAAGTAACTCGATGTTTCCAAGAGGTGTGTGGCCCAACTTTTGAAAGAACCGCTAAGTGGAGAACTATTTGGTATTTTTCCGAAGCACTTTTCACCGTAATTGTCATAAGGTTGGTCTCTGCATCCTTAAGCATACCAGAGTCTTCACAGACGAAACAGGCTGAGGCCCAGTAATCTTGGCATTTCCAATAGTTGGTCCTAGAGACTACCAAGAAAGTGTTCTTATAAGCATTATTCCTTTGTGGTTTCAGCATTATTTTCAGTACCCGAGCAGGGTTCTGGCATTAGCATAAGAATCCTGCCTGGTAGTTGAGATTTCTGGGTGGGGTGTAAGTGCGGGGCTTCTGTCAGCCCTGCCTTTGTTTTGTTTACCTCCAGAGGTGGAAAGTGCATATTTGCGTGAGATGGGAAAAGTGTGGATCGTGCTTCAGATTTCATCCTGACACTTTGAAATGACCAGTGTGTTGGTAATTATTTGCCATTTCCATGGCGTTTGGCACCGTAATAGTCATGAGGTCGGTCTCTGCATCCTGAAGCCTATGATGCTTTTTGCAGAGAAACCTCTGCTGAGGCCCAGGTAACTTGCTATTTCCCATAGCTGGCACAGGAGCCTCGGAAGATAGGATTGTTTTCAGCATTATTTCACCATCCTTTCACCACTGTTTCAAGAACGGGAGCCCTTTTCAACCATTAGTGGAAGAATCCTTCTTTGGAGATGAGATATTTTTCTGGGGTGGCAAGTGCAGGGCCTCTGTCAGTCCTGGGTTTGTTGGACTAGCGCCAGACATGAGAAGTGCGCCTTTGTGGGACAGGTGAATAGTGCGGATCCTGTTTCAGTCTAAAGACTGAAACAGGATCCGCACTTTTCACCGTTCCTTTCAGAATCATTTGATTCATCAGCTAGGAATGGCGATTGCTTCACCAGACCAATCGAAGGCTAGGCCAAACTAACTCGATGTTTCCAAGAGGTGTGTGGCCCAACTATTGAAAGAACCCCTAAGTGGAGAACTATTTGGTGTTTTTCCGAAGCACTTTTCACCGTAATTGTCATAAGGTTGGTCTCTGCATCCTTAAGCATACCAGAGTCTTCACAGACGAAACAGGCTGAGGGCCAGTAATCTTGGCATTTCCAGTAGTTGGTCCTAGAGACTACCAAGAAAGTGTTCTTTTAAGTATTATTCCGTTGTGGTTTCAGCATTATTTTCAGTACCCGAGCAGGGTTCTGGCATTAGCATAAGAATCCTGCCTGGTAGTTGAGATTTCTGGGTGGGGTGTAAGTGCGGGGCTTCTGTCAGCCCTGCCTTTGATTTGTTTACCTCCAGAGTTGGAAAGTGCATATTTGCGTGAGATGGGAAAAGTGTGGATCGTGCTTCAGATTTCATCCTGACACTTTGAAATGACCAGTGTGTTGGTAATTATTTGCCATTTCCATGGCGTTTGGCACCGTAATAGTCATGAGGTCGGTCTCTGCATCCTGAAGCCTATGATGCTTTTTGCAGACAAACCTCTGCTGAGGCCCAGGTAACTTGCTATTTCCCATAGCTGGCACAGGAGCCTTGGAAGATAGGATTTTTTTCAGCATTATTTCACCATCCTTTCACCACTGTTTCAAGAACGGGAGCCCTTTTCAACGGTTAGTGGAAGAATCCTTCTTTGGAGATGAGATATTTTTCTGGGGTGGCAAGTGCAGGGCCTCTGTCAGTCCTGGGTTTGTTGGACTAGCGCCAGACATGAGAAGTGCGCCTTTGTGGGACAGGTGAATAGTGCGGATCCTGTTTCAGTCTAAAGACTGAAACAGGATCCGCACTATTCACCGTTCCTTTCAGAATCATTTGATTCATCAGCTAGGAATGGCGATTGCTTCACCAGACCAATCGAAGGCTAGGCCAAAGTAACTCGATGTTTCCAAGAGGTGTGTGGCCCAACTTTTGAAAGAACCGCTAAGTGGAGAACTATTTGGTATTTTTCCGAAGCACTTTTCACCGTAATTGTCAGAAGGTTGGTCTCTGCATCCTTAAGCATACCAGAGTCTTCCCAGACGAAACTGGCTGAGGCCCAGTAATCTTGGCATTTCCAATAGTTGGTCCTAGAGACTACCAAGAAAGTGTTCTTATAAGCATTATTCCTTTGTGTTTTCAGCATTATTTTCAGAACCTGAGCAGGGTTCTCGCATTAGCATAAGAATCCTGCCTGGTAGTTGAGGTTTATGGGTGGGGTGTAAGTGCGGGGCTTCTGTCAGTCCTGCCTTTGATTTGTTTACCTCCAGAGTTGGAAAGTGCATATTTGCGTGAGATGGGAAAAGTGTGGATCGTGCTTCAGATTTCATCCTGACACTTTGAAATGACCAGTGTGTTGGTAATTATTTGCATTTCCATGGCGTTTGGCACAGAAATAGTCATGAGGTCGGTCTCTGCATCCTGAAGCCTATGATGCTTTTTGCAGAGAAACCTCTGCTGAGGCCCAGGTAACTTGCTATTTCCCATAGCTGGCACAGGAGCCTTGGAAGATAGGATTGTTTTCAGTATTATTTCACCATCCTTTCACCACTGTTTCAAGAACGGGAGCCCTTTTGAACCGTTAGTGGAAGAATCCTTCTTTGGAGATGAGATATTTTTCTGGGGTGGCAAGTGCAGGGCCTCTGTCAGTCCTGGGTTTGTTGGACTAGCGCCAGACATGAGAAGTGCGCCTTTGTGGGACAGGTGAATAGTGTGGATCCTGTTTCAGTCTAAAGACTGAAACAGGATCCGCACTTTTCACCATTCCTTTCAGAATCATTTGATTCATCAGCTAGGAATGGCGATTGCTTCACCAGACCAATCGAAGGCTAGGCCAAAGTAACTCGATGTTTCCAAGAGGTGTGTGGCCCAACTTTTGAAAGAACCGCTAAGTGGAGAACTATTTGGTATTTTTCCGAAGCACTTTTCACCGTAATTGTCATAAGGTTGGTCTCTGCATCCTTAAGCATACCAGAGTCTTCACAGACGAAACAGGCTGAGGCCCAGTAATCTTGGCATTTCCAATAGTTGGTCCTAGAGACTACCAAGAAAGTGTTCTTATAAGCATTATTCCTTTGTGGTTTCAGCATTATTTTCAGTACCCGAGCAGGGTTCTGGCATTAGCATAAGAATCCTGACTGGTAGTTGAGATTTCTGGGTGGGGTGTAAGTGCGGGGCTTCTGTCAGCCCTGCCTTTGATTTGTTTACCTCCAGAGTTGGAAAGTGCATATTTGCGTGAGATGGGAAAAGTGTGGATCGTGCTTGAGATTTCATCCTGACACTTTGAAATGACCAGTGTGTTGGTAATTATTTGCATTTCCATGGCATTTGGCACAGAAATAGTCATGAGGTCGGTCTCTGCATCCTGAAGCCTATGATGCTTTTTGCAGAGAAACCTCTGCTGAGGCCCAGGTAACTTGCTATTTCCCATAGCTGGCACAGGAGCCTTGGAAGATAGGATTGTTTTCAGTATTATTTCACCATCCTTTCACCACTGTTTCAAGAACGGGAGCCCTTTTGAACCGTTAGTGGAAGAATCCTTCTTTGGAGATGAGATATTTTTCTGGGGTGGCAAGTGCAGGGCCTCTGTCAGTCCTGGGTTTGTTGGACTAGCGCCAGACATGAGAAGTGTGCCTTTGTGGGACAGGTGAATAGTGTGGATCCTGTTTCAGTCTAAAGACTGAAACAGGATCCGCACTTTTCACCATTCCTTTCAGAATCATTTGATTCATCAGCTAGGAATGGCGATTGCTTCACCAGACCAATCGAAGGCTAGGCCAAAGTAACTCGATGTTTCCAAGAGGTGTGTGGCCCAACTTTTGAAAGAACCGCTAAGTGGAGAACTATTTGGTATTTTTCCGAAGCACTTTTCACCGTAATTGTCATAAGGTTGGTCTCTGCATCCTTAAGCATACCAGAGTCTTCACAGACGAAACAGGCTGAGGCCCAGTAATCTTGGCATTTCCAATAGTTGGTCCTAGAGACTACCAAGAAAGTGTTCTTTTAAGTATTATTCCATTGTGGTTTCAGCATTATTTTCAGAACCCCAGCAGGGTTCTCGCATTAGCATAAGAATCCTGCCTGGTAGTTGAGATTTCTGGGTATGGTGTACGTGGAGGACTTCTGTCAGCCCTGCCTTTGATTTGTTTACCTCCAGAGTTGGAAAGTGCATATTTGCGTGAGATGGGAAAAGTGTGGATCGTGCTTCAGATTTCATCCTGAGACTTTGAAATGACCAGTGTGTTGGTAATTATTTGCATTTCCATGGCGTTTGGCACAGAAATAGTCATGAGGTCGTTCTCTGCATCCTGAAGCCTATGATGCTTTTTGCAGAGAAACCTCTGCTGAGGCCCAGGTAACTTGCTATTTCCCATAGCTGGCACAGGAGCCTTGGAAGATAGGATTGTTTTCAGTATTATTTCACCATCCTTTCACCACTGTTTCAAGAACGGGAGCCCTTTTCAACCGTTAGTGGAAGAATCCTTCTTTGGAGATGAGATATTTTTCTGGGGTGGCAAGTGCAGGGCCTCTGTCAGTCCTGGGTTTGTTGGACTAGCGCCAGACATGAGAAGTGCACCTTTGTGGGACAGGTGAATAGTGCGGATCCTGTTTCAGTCTAAAGACTGAAACAGGATCCGCACTTTTCACCGTTCCTTTCAGAATCATTTGATTCATCAGCTAGGAATGGCGATTGCTTCACCAGACCAATCGAAGGCTAGGCCAAAGTAACTCGATGTTTCCAAGAGGTGTGTGGCCCAACTTTTGAAAGAACCGCTAAGTGGAGAACTATTTGGTATTTTTCCGAAGCACTTTTCACCGTAATTGTCATAAGGTTGGTCTCTGCATCCTTAAGCATACCAGAGTCTTCACAGACGAAACAGGCTGAGGCCCAGTAATCTTGGCATTTCCAATAGTTGGTCCTAGAGACTACCAAGAAAGTGTTCTTATAAGCATTATTCCTTTGTGGTTTCAGCATTATTTTCAGTACCCGAGCAGGGTTCTGGCATTAGCATAAGAATCCTGCCTGGTAGTTGAGATTTCTGGGTGGGGTGTAAGTGCGGGGCTTCTGTCAGCCCTGCCTTTGATTTGTTTACCTCCAGAGTTGGAAAGTGCATATTTGCGTGAGATGGGAAAAGTGTGGATCGTGCTTGAGATTTCATCCTGACACTTTGAAATGACCAGTGTGTTGGTAATTATTTGCATTTCCATGGCATTTGGCACAGAAATAGTCATGAGGTCGGTCTCTGCATCCTGAAGCCTATGATGCTTTTTGCAGAGAAACCTCTGCTGAGGCCCAGGTAACTTGCTATTTCCCATAGCTGGCACAGGAGCCTTGGAAGATAGGATTGTTTTCAGTATTATTTCACCATCCTTTCACCACTGTTTCAAGAACGGGAGCCCTTTTGAACCGTTTGTGGAAGAATCCTTCTTTGGAGATGAGATATTTTTCTGGGGTGGCAAGTGCAGGGCCTCTGTCAGTCCTGGGTTTGTTGGACTAGCGCCAGACATGAGAAGTGCGCCTTTGTGGGACAGGTGAATAGTGTGGATCCTGTTTCAGTCTAAAGACTGAAACAGGATCCGCACTTTTCACCATTCCTTTCAGAATCATTTGATTCATCAGGTAGGAATGGCGATTGCTTCACCAGACCAATCGAAGGCTAGGCCAAAGTAACTCGATGTTTCCAAGAGGTGTGTGGCCCAACTTTTGAAAGAACCGCTAAGTGAAGAACTATTTGGTATTTTTCCGAAGCACTTTTCACCGTAATTGTCATAAGGTTGGTCTCTGCATCCTTAAGCATACCAGAGTCTTCACAGACGAAACAGGCTGAGGCCCAGTAATCTTGGCATTTCCAATAGTTGGTCCTAGAGACTACCAAGAAAGTGTTCTTTTAAGTATTATTCCATTGTGGTTTCAGCATTATTTTCAGAACCCCAGCAGGGTTCTCGCATTAGCATAAGAATCCTGCCTGGTAGTTGAGATTTCTGGGTATGGTGTACGTGGAGGACTTCTGTCAGCCCTGCCTTTGATTTGTTTACCTCCAGAGTTGGAAAGTGCATATTTGCGTGAGATGGGAAAAGTGTTGATCGTGCTTCAGATTTCATCCTGACACTTTGAAATGACCAGTGTGTTGGTAATTATTTGCATTTCCATGGCGTTTGGCACAGAAATAGTCATGAGGTCGGTCTCTGCATCCTGAAGCCTATGATGCTTTTTGCAGAGAAACCTCTGCTGAGGCCCAGGTAACTTGCTATTTCCCATAGCTGGCACAGGAGCCTTGGAAGATAGCATTGTTTTCAGTATTATTTCACCATCCTTTCACCACTGTTTCAAGAACGGGAGCCCTTTTCAACCGTTAGTGGAAGAATCCTTCTTTGGAGATGAGATATTTTTCTGGGGTGGCAAGTGCAGGGCCTCTGTCAGTCCTGGGTTTGTTGGACTAGCGCCAGACATGAGAAGTGCGCCTTTGTGGGACAGGTGAATAGTGCGGATCCTGTTTCAGTCTAAAGACTGAAACAGGATCCGCACTTTTCACCGTTCCTTTCAGAATCATTTGATTCATCAGCTAGGAATGGCGATTGCTTCACCAGACCAATCGAAGGCTAGGCCAAAGTAACTCGATGTTTCCAAGAGGTGTGTGGCCCAACTTTTGAAAGAACCGCTAAGTGGAGAACTATTTGGTATTTTTCCGAAGCACTTTTCACCATAATTGTCAGAAGGTTGGTCTCTGCATCCTTAAGCATACCAGAGTCTTCCCAGACGAAACTGGCTGAGGCCCAGTAATCTTGGCATTTCCAATAGTTGGTCCTAGAGACTACCAAGAAAGTGTTCTTATAAGCATTATTCCTTTGTGGTTTCAGCATTATTTTCAGTACCCGAGCAGGGTTCTGGCATTAGCATAAGAATCCTGCCTGGTAGTTGAGATTTCTGGGTGGGGTGTAAGTGCGGGGCTTCTGTCAGCCCTGCCTTTGATTTGTTTACCTCCAGAGTTGGAAAGTGCATATTTGCGTGAGATGGGAAAAGTGTGGATCGTGCTTCAGATTTCATCCTGACACTTTGAAATGACCAGTGTGTTGGTAATTATTTGCATTTCCATGGCGTTTGGCACAGAAATAGTCATGAGGTCGGTCTCTGCATCCTGAAGCCTATGATGCTTTTTGCAGAGAAACCTCTGCTGAGGCCCAGGTAACTTGGTATTTCCCATAGCTGGCACAGGAGCCTTGGAAGATAGGATTGTTTTCAGTATTATTTCACCATCCTTTCACCACTGTTTCAAGAACGGGAGCCCTTTTGAACCGTTAGTGGAAGAATCCTTCTTTGGAGATGAGATATTTTTCTGGGGTGGCAAGTGCAGGGCCTCTGTCAGTCCTGGGTTTGTTGGACTAGCGCCAGACATGAGAAGTGTGCCTTTGTGGGACAGGTGAATAGTGTGGATCCTGTTTCAGTCTAAAGACTGAAACAGGATCCGCACTTTTCACCATTCCTTTCAGAATCATTTGATTCATCAGCTAGGAATGGCGATTGCTTCACCAGACCAATCGAAGGCTAGGCCAAAGTAACTCGATGTTTCCAAGAGGTGTGTGGCCCAACTTTTGAAAGAAACGCTAAGTGGAGAACTATTTGGTATTTTTCCGAAGCACTTTTCACCGTAATTGTCATAAGGTTGGTCTCTGCATCCTTAAGCATACCAGAGTCTTCACAGACGAAACAGGCTGAGGCCCAGTAATCTTGGCATTTCCAATAGTTGGTCCTAGAGACTACCAAGAAAGTGTTCTTATAAGCATTATTCCTTTGTGGTTTCAGCATTATTTTCAGTACCCGAGCAGGGTTCTGGCATTAGCATAAGAATCCTGCCTGGTAGTTGAGATTTCTGGGTGGGGTGTAAGTGCGGGGCTTCTGTCAGCCCTGCCTTTGATTTGTTTACCTCCAGAGTTGGAAAGTGCATATTTGCCTGAGATGGGAAAAGTGTGGATCGTGCTTCAGATTTCATCCTGACACTTTGAAATGACCAGTGTGTTGGTAATTATTTGCCATTTCCATGGCGTTTGGCACCGTAATAGTCATGAGGTCGGTCTCTGCATCCTGAAGCCTATGATGCTTTTTGCAGACAAACCTCTGCTGAGGCCCAGGTAACTTGCTATTTCCCATAGCTGGCACAGGAGCCTTGGAAGATAGGATTGTTTTCAGCATTATTTCACCATCCTTTCACCACTGTTTCAAGAACGGGAGCCCTTTTCAACGGTTAGTGGAAGAATCCTTCTTTGGAGATGAGATATTTTTCTGGGGTGGCAAGTGCAGGGCCTCTGTCAGTCCTGGGTTTGTTGGACTAGCGCCAGACATGAGAAGTGCGCCTTTGTGGGACAGGTGAATAGTGCGGATCCTGTTTCAGTCTAAAGACTGAAACAGGATCCGCACTTTTCACCGTTCCTTTCAGAATCATTTGATTCATCAGCTAGGAATGGCGATTGCTTCACCAGACCAATCGAAGGCTAGGCCAAAGTAACTCGATGTTTCCAAGAGGTGTGTGGCCCAACTTTTGAAAGAACCGCTAAGTGGAGAACTATTTGGTATTTTTCCGAAGCACTTTTCACCGTAATTGTCATAAGGTTGGTCTCTGCATCCTTAAGCATACCAGAGTCTTCACAGATGAAACAGGCTGAGGCCCAGTAATCTTGGCATTTCCAATAGTTGGTCCTAGAGACTACCAAGAAAGTGTTCTTCTAAGTATTATTCTGTTGTGGTTTCAGCATTATTTTCAGAACCCCAGCAGGGTTCTCGCATTAGCATAAGAATCCTGCCTGGTAGTTGAGATTTCTGGGTGGGGTGTAAGTGCGGGGCTTCTGTCAGCCCTGCCTTTGATTTGTTTACCTCCAGAGTTGGAAAGTGCATATTTGCGTGAGATGGGAAAAGTGTGGATCGTGCTTCAGATTTCATCCTGACACTTTGAAATGACCAGTGTGTTGGTAATTATTTGCCATTTCCATGGCGTTTGGCGCCGTAATAGTCATGAGGTCGGTCTCTGCATCCTGAAGCCTATGATGCTTTTTGCAGACAAACCTCTGCTGAGGCCCAGGTAACTTGCTATTTCCCATAGCTGGCACAGGAGCCTTGGAAGATAGGATTGTTTTCAGTATTATTTAACAATCCTTTCACCACTGTTTCAAGAACGGGAGCCCTTTTCAACCGTTAGTGGAAGAATCCTACTTTGGAGATGAGATATTTTTCTGGGGTGGCAAGTGCAGGGCCTCTGTCAGTCCTGGGTTTGTTGGACTAGCGCCAGACATGAGAAGTGCGCCTTTGTGGGACAGGTGAATAGTGTGGATCCTGTTTCAGTCTAAAGACTGAAACAGGATCCGCACTTTTCACCGTTCCTTTCAGAATCATTTGATTCATCAGCTAGAAATGGCGATTGCTTCACCAGACCAATCGAAGGCTAGGCCAAAGTAACTCGATGTTTCCAAGAGTTGTGTGGCCCAACTTTTGAAAGAACCGCTAAGTGGAGAACTATTTGGTATTTTTCCGAAGCACTTTTCACCGTAATTGTCATAAGGTTGGTCTCTGCATCCTTAAGCATACCAGAGTCTTCACAGACGAAACAGGCTGAGGCCCAGTAATCTTGGCATTTCCAATAGTTGGTCCTAGAGACTACCAAGAAAGTGTTCTTATAAGCATTATTCCTTTGTGGTTTCAGCATTATTTTCAGTACCCCAGCAGGGTTCTGGCATTACCATAAGAATCCTGCCTGGTAGTTGAGATTTCTGGGTGGGGTGTAAGTGCAGGGCTTCTGTCAGCCCTGCCTTTGATTTGTTTACCTCCAGAGTTGGAAAGTGCATATTTGCGTGAGATGGGAAAAGTGTGGATCGTGCTTCAGATTTCATCCTGAGACTTTGAAATGACCAGTGTGTTGGTAATTATTTGCCATTTCCATGGCGTTTGGCACAGAAATAGTCATGAGGTCGGTCTCTGCATCCTGAAGCCTATGATGCTTTTTGCAGAGAAACCTCTGCTGAGGCCCAGGTAACTTGCTATTTCCCATAGCTGGCACAGGAGCCTTGGAAGATAGGATTGTTTTCAGCATTATTTCACCATCCTTTCACCACTGTTTCAAGAACGGGAGCCCTTTTCAAACGTTAGTGGAAGAATCCTTCTTTGGAGATGAGATAATTTTCTGGGGTGGCAAGTGCAGGGCCTCTGTCAGTCCTGGGTTTGTTGGACTAGCGCCAGACATGAGAAGTGCGCCTTTGTGGGACAGGTGAATAGTGCGGATCCTGTTTCAGTCTAAAGACTGAAACAGGATCCGCACTTTTCACCGTTCCTTTCAAATCATTTGATTCATCAGCTAGGAATGGCGATTGCTTCACCAGACCAATCGAAGGCTAGGCCAAACTAACTCGATGTTTCCAAGAGGTGTGTGGCCCAACTATTGAAAGAACCGCTAAGTGGAGAACTATTTGGTATTTTTCCGAAGCACTTTTCACCGTAATTGTCAGAAGGTTGGTCTCTGCATCCTTAAGCATACCAGAGTCTTCACAGACGAAACAGGCTGAGGCCCAGTAATCTTGGCATTTCCAATAGTTGGTCCTAGAGACTACCAAGAAAGTGTTCTTATAAGCATTATTCCTTTGTGGTTTCAGCATTATTTTCAGTACCCGAGCAGGGTTCTGGCATTAGCATAAGAATCCTGCCCGGTAGTTGAGATTTCTGGGTGGGGTGTAAGTGCGGGGCTTCTGTCAGCCCTGCCTTTGTTTTGTTTACCTCCAGAGTTGGAAAGTGCATATTTGCGTGAGATGGGAAAAGTGTGGATCGTGCTTCAGATTTCATCCTGACACTTTGAAATGACCAGTGTGTTGGTAATTATTTGCCATTTCCATGACGTTTGGCACCGTAATAGTCATGAGGTCGGTCTCTGCATCCTGAAGCCTATGATGCTTTTTGCAGACAAACCTCTGCTGAGGCCCAGGTAACTTGCTATTTCCCATAGCTGGCACAGGAGCCTTGGAAGATAGGATTGTTTTCAGCATTATTTCACCATCCTTTCACCACTGTTTCAAGAACGGGAGCCCTTTTCAACCGTTAGTGGAACAATCCTTCTTTGGAGATGAGATATTTTTCTGGGGTGGCAAATGCAGGGCCTCTGTCAGTCCTGGGTTTGTTGGACTAGCGCCAGACATGAGAAGTGCGCCTTTGTGGGACAGGTGAATAGTGCGGATCCTGTTTCAGTCTAAAGACTGAAACAGGATCCGCACTTTTCACCGTTCCTTTCAGAATCATTTGATTCATCAGCTAGGAATGGCGATTGCTTCACCAGACCAATCGAAGGCTAGGCCAAACTAACTCGATGTTTCCAAGAGGTGTGTGGCCCAACTTTTGAAAGAACCGCTAAGTGGAGAACTATTTGGTATTTTTCCGAAGCAATTTTCACCGTAATTGTCATAAGGTTGGTCTCTGCATCCTTAAGCATACCAGAGTCTTCACAGACGAAACAGGCTGAGGCCCAGTAATCTTGGCATTTCCAATAGTTGGTCCTAGAGACTACCAAGAAAGTGTTCTTTTAAGTATTATTCTGTTGTGGTTTCAGCATTATTTTCAGAACCTGAGCAGGGTTCTCGCATTAGCATAAGAATCCTGCCTGGTAGTTGAGACTTCTGGGTGGGGTGTAAGTGCGGGGCTTCTGTCAGCCCTGCCTTTGATTTGTTTACCTCCAGAGTTGGAAAGTGCATATTTGCGTGAGATGGGAAAAGTGTGGATCGTGCTTGAGATTTCATCCTGACACTTTGAAATGACCAGTGTGTTGGTAATTATTTGCATTTCCATGGCGTTTGGCACAGAAATAGTCATGAGGTCGGTCTCTGCATCCTGAAGCCTATGATGCTTTTTGCAGAGAAACCTCTGCTGAGGCCCAGGTAACTTGCTATTTCCCATAGCTGGCACAGGAGCCTTGGAAGATAGGATTGTTTTCAGCATTATTTCACCATCCTTTCACCACTGTTTCAAGAACGGGAGCACTTTTCAACCGTTAGTGGAAGAATCCTTCTTTGGAGATGAGATATTTTTCTGGGGTGGCAAGTGCAGGGCCTCTGTCAGTCCTGGGTTTGTTGGACTAGCGCCAGACATGAGAAGTGCGCCTTTGTGGGACAGGTGAATAGTGCGGATCCTGTTTCAGCCTAAAGACTGAAACAGGATCCGCACTTTTCACCGTTCCTTTCAGAATCATTTGATTCATCAGCTAGGAATGGCGATTGCTTCACCAGACCAATCGAAGGCTAGGCCAAAGTAACTCGATGTTTCCAAGAGGTGTGTGGCCCAACTTTTGAAAGAACCGCTAAGTGGAGAACTATTTGGTATTTTTCCGAAGCACTTTTCACCGTAATTGTCATAAGGTTGGTCTCTGCATCCTTAAGCATACCAGAGTCTTCACAGACGAAACAGGCTGAGGCCCAGTAATCTTGGCATTTCCAATAGTTGGTCCTAGAGACTACCAAGAAAGTGTTCTTATAAGCATTATTCCTTTGTGGTTTCAGCATTATTTTCAGTACCCGAGCAGGGTTCTGGCATTAGCATAAGAATCCTGCCCGGTAGTTGAGATTTCTGGGTGGGGTGTAAGTGCCGGGCTTCTGTCAGCCCTGCCTTTGTTTTGTTTACCTCCAGAGTTGGAAAGTGCATATTTGCGTGAGATGGGAAAAGTGTGGATCGTGCTTCAGATTTCATCCTGACACTTTGAAATGACCAGTGTGTTGGTAATTATTTGCCATTTCCATGGCTTTTGGCACCGTAATAGTCATGAGGTTGGTCTCTGCATCCTGAAGCCTATGATGCTTTTTGCAGAGAAACCTCTGCTGAGGCCCAGGTAACTTGCTATTTCCCATAGCTGGCACAGGAGCCTTGGAAGATAGGATTGTTTTCAGCATTATTTCACCATCCTTTCACCACTGTTTCAAGAACGGGAGCCCTTTTCAACCGTTAGTGGAAGAATCCTTCTTTGGAGATGAGATATTTTTCTGGGGTGGCAAGTGCAGGGCCTCTGTCAGTCCTGGGTTTGTTGGACTAGCGCCAGACATGAGAAGTGCGCCTTTGTGGGACAGGTGAATAGTGCGGATCCTGTTTCAGTCTAAAGACTGAAACAGGATCCGCACTTTTCACCATTCCTTTCAGAATCATTTGATTCATCAGCTAGGAATGGCGATTGCTTCACCATACCAATTGAAGGCTAGGCCAAACTAACTCGATGTTTCCAAGAGGTGTGTGGCCCAACTTTTGAAAGAACCGCTAAGTGGAGAACTATTTGGTATTTTTCCGAAGCACTTTTCACCGTAATTGTCAGAAGGTTGGTCTCTGCATCCTTAAGCATACCAGAGTCTTCACAGACGAAACAGGCTGAGGCCCAGTAATCTTGGCATTTCCAATAGTTGGTCCTAGAGACTACCAAGAAAGTGTTCTTATAAGCATTATTCATTAGTGGTTTCAGCATTATTTTCAGAACCTGAGCAGGGTTCTCGCATTAGCATAAGAATCCTGCCTGGTAGTTGAGGTTTATGGGTGGGGTGTAAGTGCGGGGCTTCTGTCAGCCCTGCCTTTGATTTGTTTACCTCCAGAGTTGGAAAGTGCATATTTGCCTGAGATGGGAAAAGTGTGGATCGTGCTTCAGATTTCATCCTGACACTTTGAAATGACCAGTGTGTTGGTAGTTATTTGCCATTTCCATGGCGTTTGGCACAGAAATAGTCATGAGGTCGGTCTCTGCATCCTGAATCCTATGATGCTTTTTGCAGAGAAACCTCTGCTGAGGCCCAAGTAACTTGCTATTTCCCATAGCTGGCACAGGAGCCTTGGAAGATAGGATTGTTTTCAGTATTATTTCACCATCCTTTCACCACTGTTTCAAGAACGGGAGCCCTTTTCAACCGTTAGTGGAAGAATCCTTCTTTGGAGATGAGATATTTTTCTGGGGTGGCAAGTGCAGGGCCTCTGTCAGTCCTGGGTTTGTTGGACTAGCGCCAGACATGAGAAGTGCGCCTTTGTGGGACAGGTGAATAGTGCGGATCCTGTTTCAGTCTAAAGACTGAAACAGGATCCGCACTTTTCACCGTTCCTTTCAGAATCATTTGATTCATCAGCTAGGAATGGCGATTGCTTCACCAGACCAATCGAAGGCTAGGCCAAAGTAACTCGATGTTTCCAAGAGGTGTGTGGCCCAACTTTTGAAAGAACCGCTAAGTGGAGAACTATTTGGTATTTTTCCGAAGCACTTTTCACCGTAATTGTCATAAGGTTGGTCTCTGCATCCTTAAGCATACCAGAGTCTTCACAGACGAAACAGGCTGAGGCCCAGTAATCTTGGCATTTCCAATAGTTGGTCCTAGAGACTACCAAGAAAGTGTTCTTATAAGCATTATTCCTTTGTGGTTTCAGCATTATTTTCAGTACCCGAGCAGGGTTCTGGCATTAGCATAAGAATCCTGCCCGGTAGTTGAGACTTCTGGGTGGGGTGTAAGTGCAGGGCTTCTGTCAGCCCTGCCTTTGTTTTGTTTACCTCCAGAGTTGGAAAGTGCATATTTGCGTGAGATGGGAAAAGTGTGGATCGTGCTTCAGATTTCATCCTGACACTTTGAAATGACCAGTGTGTTGGTAATTATTTGCCATTTCCATGGCGTTTGGCACCGTAATAGTCATGAGGTCGGTCTCTGCATCCTGAAGCCTATGATGCTTTTTGCAGAGAAACCTCTGCTGAGGCCCAGGTAACTTGCTATTTCCCATAGCTGGCACAGGAGCCTTGGAAGATAGGATTGTTTTCAGTATTATTTCACCATCCTTTCACCACTGTTTCAAGAACGGGAGCCCTTTTCAACCGTTAGTGGAAGAATCCTTCTTTGGAGATGAGATATTTTTCTGGGGTGGCAAGTGCAGGGCCTCTGTCAGTCCTGGGTTTGTTGGACTAGCGCCAGACATGAGAAGTGCGCCTTTGTGGGACAGGTGAATAGTGCGGATCCTGTTTCAGCCTAAAGACTGAAACAGGATCCGCACTTTTCACCGTTCCTTTCAGAATCATTTGATTCATCAGCTAGGAATGGCGATTGCTTCACCAGACCAATCGAAGGCTAGGCCAAAGTAACTCGATGTTTCCAAGAGGTGTGTGGCCCAACTTTTGAAAGAACCGCTAAGTGGAGAACTATTTGGTATTTTTCCGAAGCACTTTTCACCGTAATTGTCATAAGGTTGGTCTCTGCATCCTTAAGCATACCAGAGTCTTCACAGACGAAACAGGCTGAGGCCCAGTAATCTTGGCATTTCCAATAGTTGGTCCTAGAGACTACCAAGAAAGTGTTCTTATAAGCATTATTCCTTTGTGGTTTCAGCATTATTTTCAGTACCCGAGCAGTGTTCTGGCATTAGCATAAGAATCCTGCCCGGTAGTTGAGATTTCTGGGTGGGGTGTAAGTGCGGGGCTTCTGTCAGCCCTGCCTTTGTTTTGTTTACCTCCAGAGTTGGAAAGTGCATATTTGCGTGAGATGGGAAAAGTGTGGATCGTGCTTCAGATTTCATCCTGACACTTTGAAATGACCAGTGTGTTGGTAATTATTTGCCATTTCCATGACGTTTGGCACCGTAATAGTCATGAGGTCGGTCTCTGCATCCTGAAGCCTATGATGCTTTTTGCAGACAAACCTCTGCTGAGGCCCAGGTAACTTGCTATTTCCCATAGCTGGCACAGGAGCCTTGGAAGATAGGATTGTTTTCAGCATTATTTCACCATCCTTTCACCACTGTTTCAAGAACGGGAGCCCTTTTCAACCGTTAGTGGAACAATCCTTCTTTGGAGATGAGATATTTTTCTGGGGTGGCAAATGCAGGGCCTCTGTCAGTCCTGGGTTTGTTGGACTAGCGCCAGACATGAGAAGTGCGCCTTTGTGGGACAGGTGAATAGTGCGGATCCTGTTTCAGTCTAAAGACTGAAACAGGATCCGCACTTTTCACCGTTCCTTTCAGAATCATTTGATTCATCAGCTAGGAATGGCGATTGCTTCACCAGAGCAATCGAAGGCTAGGCCAAAGTAACTCGATGTTTCCAAGAGGTGTGTGGCCCAACTTTTGAAAGAACCGCTAAGTGGAGAACTATTTGGTATTTTTCCGAAGCATTTTCTCCGTAATTGTCATAAGGTTGGTCTCTGCATCCTTAAGCATACCAGAGTCTTCACAGACGAAACAGGCTGAGGCCCAGTAATCTTGGCATTTCCAATAGTTGGTCCTAGAGACTACCAAGAAAGTGTTCTTTTAAGTATTATTCTGTTGTGGTTTCAGCATTATTTTCAGAACCTGAGCAGGGTTCTCGCATTAGCATAAGAATCCTGCCTGGTAGTTGAGACTTCTGGGTGGGGTGTAAGTGCGGGGCTTCTGTCAGCCCTGCCTTTGATTTGTTTACCTCCAGAGTTGGAAAGTGCATATTTGCGTGAGATGGGAAAAGTGTGGATCGTGCTTGAGATTTCATCCTGACACTTTGAAATGACCAGTGTGTTGGTAATTATTTGCATTTCCATGGCGTTTGGCACAGAAATAGTCATGAGGTCGGTCTCTGCATCCTGAAGCCTATGATGCTTTTTGCAGAGAAACCTCTGCTGAGGCCCAGGTAACTTGCTATTTCCCATAGCTGGCACAGGAGCCTTGGAAGATAGGATGGTTTTCAGCATTATTTCACCATCCTTTCACCACTGTTTCAAGAACGGGAGCCCTTTTCAACCGTTAGTGGAAGAATCCTTCTTTGGAGATGAGATATTTTTCTGGGGTGGCAAGTGCAGGGCCTCTGTCAGTCCTGGGTTTGTTGGACTAGCGCCAGACATGAGAAGTGCGCCTTTGTGGGACAGGTGAATAGTGCGGATCCTGTTTCAGCCTAAAGACTGAAACAGGATCCGCACTTTTCACCGTTCCTTTCAGAATCATTTGATTCATCAGCTAGGAATGGCGATTGCTTCACCAGACCAATCGAAGGCTAGGCCAAAGTAACTCGATGTTTCCAAGAGGTGTGTGGCCCAACTTTTGAAAGAACCGCTAAGTGGAGAACTATTTGGTATTTTTCCGAAGCACTTTTCACCGTAATTGTCATAAGGTTGGTCTCTGCATCCTTAAGCATACCAGAGTCTTCACAGACGAAACAGGCTGAGGCCCAGTAATCTTGGCATTTCCAATAGTTGGTCCTAGAGACTACCAAGAAAGTGTTCTTATAACCATTATTCCTTTGTGGTTTCAGCATTATTTTCAGTACCCGAGCAGGGTTCTGGCATTAGCATAAGAATCCTGCCCGGTAGTTGAGATTTCTGGGTGGGGTGTAAGTGCGGGGCTTCTGTCAGCCCTGCCTTTGTTTTGTTTACCTCCAGAGTTGGAAAGTGCATATTTGCGTGAGATGGGAAAAGTGTGGATCGTGCTTCAGATTTCATCCTGACACTTTGAAATGACCAGTGTGTTGGTAATTATTTGCCATTTCCATGGCTTTTGGCACCGTAATAGTCATGAGGTTGGTCTCTGCATCCTGAAGCCTATGATGCTTTTTGCAGAGAAACCTCTGCTGAGGCCCAGGTAACTTGCTATTTCCCATAGCTGGCACAGGAGCCTTGGAAGATAGGATTGTTTTCAGCATTATTTCACCATCCTTTCACCACTGTTTCAAGAACGGGAGCCCTTTTCAACCGTTAGTGGAAGAATCCTTCTTTGGAGATGAGATATTTTTCTGGGGTGGCAAGTGCAGGGCCTCTGTCAGTCCTGGGTTTGTTGGACTAGCGCCAGACATGAGAAGTGCGCCTTTGTGGGACAGGTGAATAGTGCGGATCCTGTTTCAGTCTAAAGACTGAAACAGGATCCGCACTTTTCACCATTCCTTTCAGAATCATTTGATTCATCAGCTAGGAATGGCGATTGCTTCACCAGACCAATCGAAGGCTAGGCCAAAGTAACTCGATGTTTCCAAGAGGTGTGTGGCCCAACTTTTGAAAGAACCGCTAAGTGGAGAACTATTTGGTATTTTTCCGAAGCACTTTTCACCGTAATTGTCATAAGGTTGGTCTCTGCATCCTTAAGCATACCAGAGTCTTCACAGACGAAACAGGCTGAGGCCCAGTAATCTTGGCATTTCCAATAGTTGGTCCTAGAGACTACCAAGAAAGTGTTCTTATAAGCATTATTCATTAGTGGTTTCAGCATTATTTTCAGAACCTGAGCAGGGTTCTCGCATTAGCATAAGAATCCTGCCTGGTAGTTGAGGTTTATGGGTGGGGTGTAAGTGCGGGGCTTCTGTCAGCCCTGCCTTTGATTTGTTTACCTCCAGAGTTGGAAAGTGCATATTTGCCTGAGATGGGAAAAGTGTGGATCGTGCTTCAGATTTCATCCTGACACTTTGAAATGACCAGTGTGTTGGTAGTTATTTGCCATTTCCATGGCGTTTGGCACAGAAATAGTCATGAGGTCGGTCTCTGCATCCTGAATCCTATGATGCTTTTTGCAGAGAAACCTCTGCTGAGGCCCAAGTAACTTGCTATTTCCCATAGCTGGCACAGGAGCCTTGGAAGATAGGATTGTTTTCAGTATTATTTCACCATCCTTTCACCACTGTTTCAAGAACGGGAGCCCTTTTCAACCGTTAGTGGAAGAATCCTTCTTTGGAGATGAGATATTTTTCTGGGGTGGCAAGTGCAGGGCCTCTGTCAGTCCTGGGTTTGTTGGACTAGCGCCAGACATGAGAAGTGCGCCTTTGTGGGACAGGTGAATAGTGCGGATCCTGTTTCAGTCTAAAGACTGAAACAGGATCCGCACTTTTCACCGTTCCTTTCAGAATCATTTGATTCATCAGCTAGGAATGGCGATTGCTTCACCAGACCAATCGAAGGCTAGGCCAAAGTAACTCGATGTTTCCAAGAGGTGTGTGGCCCAACTTTTGAAAGAACCGCTAAGTGGAGAACTATTTGGTATTTTTCCGAAGCACTTTTCACCGTAATTGTCATAAGGTTGGTCTCTGCATCCTTAAGCATACCAGAGTCTTCACAGACGAAACAGGCTGAGGCCCAGTAATCTTGGCATTTCCAATAGTTGGTCCTAGAGACTACCAAGAAAGTGTTCTTATAAGCATTATTCCTTTGTGGTTTCAGCATTATTTTCAGTACCCGAGCAGGGTTCTGGCATTAGCATAAGAATCCTGCCCGGTAGTTGAGACTTCTGGGTGGGGTGTAAGTGCAGGGCTTCTGTCAGCCCTGCCTTTGTTTTGTTTACCTCCAGAGTTGGAAAGTGCATATTTGCGTGAGATGGGAAAAGTGTGGATCGTGCTTCAGATTTCATCCTGACACTTTGAAATGACCAGTGTGTTGGTAATTATTTGCCATTTCCATGGCGTTTGGCACCGTAATAGTCATGAGGTCGGTCTCTGCATCCTGAAGCCTATGATGCTTTTTGCAGAGAAACCTCTGCTGAGGCCCAGGTAACTTGCTATTTCCCATAGCTGGCACAGGAGCCTTGGAAGATAGGATTGTTTTCAGCATTATTTCACCATCCTTTCACCACTGTTTCAAGAACGGGAGCCCTTTTCAACCGTTAGTGGAAGAATCCTTCTTTGGAGATGAGATATTTTTCTGGGGTGGCAAGTGCAGGGCCTCTGTCAGTCCTGGGTTTGTTGGACTAGCGCCAGACATGAGAAGTGCGCCTTTGTGGGACAGGTGAATAGTGCGGATCCTGTTTCAGTCTAAAGACTGAAACAGGATCCGCACTTTTCACCGTTCCTTTCAGAATCATTTGATTCATCAGCTAGGAATGGCGATTGCTTCACCAGACCAATCGAAGGCTAGGCCAAAGTAACTCGATGTTTCCAAGAGGTGTGTGGCCCAACTTTTGAAAGAACCGCTAAGTGGAGAACTATTTGGTATTTTTCCGAAGCACTTTTCACCGTAATTGTCATAAGGTTGGTCTCTGCATCCTTAAGCATACCAGAGTCTTCACAGACGAAACAGGCTGAGGCCCAGTAATCTTGGCATTTCCAGTAGTTGGTCCTAGAGACTACCAAGAAAGTGTTCTTATAAGCATTATTCCTTTGTGGTTTCAGCATTATTTTCAGTACCCGAGCAGGGTTCTGGCATTAGCATAAGAATCCTGCCCGGTAGTTGAGACTTCTGGGTGGGGTGTAAGTGCGGGGCTTCTGTCAGCCCTGCCTTTGTTTTGTTTACCTCCAGAGTTGGAAAGTGCATATTTGCGTGAGATGGGAAAAGTGTGGATCGTGCTTCAGATTTCATCCTGACACTTTGAAATGACCAGTGTGTTGGTAATTATTTGCATTTCCATGGCGTTTGGCACCGTAATAGTCATGAGGTCGGTCTCTGCATCCTGAAGCCTATGATGCTTTTTGCAGAGAAACCTCTGCTGAGGCCCAGGTAACTTGCTATTTCCCATAGCTGGCACAGGAGCCTTGGAAGATAGGATTGTTTTCAGTATTATTTCACCATCCTTTCACCACTGTTTCAAGAACGGGAGCCCTTTTCAACCGTTAGTGGAAGAATCCTTCTTTGGAGATGAGATATTTTTCTGGGGTGGCAATTGCAGGGCCTCTGTCAGTCCTGGGTTTGTTGGACTAGCGCCAGACATGAGAAGTGCGCCTTTGTGGGACAGGTGAATAGTGCGGATCCTGTTTCAGCCTAAAGACTGAAACAGGATCCGCACTTTTCACCGTTCCTTTCAGAATCATTTGATTCATCAGCTAGGAATGGCGATTGCTTCACCAGACCAATCGAAGGCTAGGCCAAAGTAACTCGATGTTTCCAAGAGGTGTGTGGCCCAACTTTTGAAAGAACCGCTAAGTGGAGAACTATTTGGTATTTTTCCGAAGCACTTTTCACCGTAATTGTCATAAGGTTGGTCTCTGCATCCTTAAGCATACCAGAGTCTTCACAGACGAAACAGGCTGAGGCCCAGTAACCTTGGCATTTCCAATAGTTGGTCCTAGAGACTACCAAGAAAGTGTTCTTATAAGCATTATTCCTTTGTGGTTTCAGCATTATTTTCAGTACCCGAGCAGGGTTCTGGCATTAGCATAAGAATCCTGCCCGGTAGTTGAGATTTCTGGGTGGGGTGTAAGTGCGGGGCTTCTGTCAGCCCTGCCTTTGTTTTGTTTACCTCCAGAGTTGGAAAGTGCATATTTGCGTGAGATGGGAAAAGTGTGGATCGTGCTTCAGATTTCATCCTGACACTTTGAAATGACCAGTGTGTTGGTAATTATTTGCCATTTCCATGACGTTTGGCACCGTAATAGTCATGAGGTCGGTCTCTGCATCCTGAAGCCTATGATGCTTTTTGCAGACAAACCTCTGCTGAGGCCCAGGTAACTTGCTATTTCCCATAGCTGGCACAGGAGCCTTGGAAGATAGGATTGTTTTCAGCATTATTTCACCATCCTTTCACCACTGTTTCAAGAACGGGAGCCCTTTTCAACCGTTAGTGGAACAATCCTTCTTTGGAGATGAGATATTTTTCTGGGGTGGCAAATGCAGGGCCTCTGTCAGTCCTGGGTTTGTTGGACTAGCGCCAGACATGAGAAGTGCGCCTTTGTGGGACAGGTGAATAGTGCGGATCCTGTTTCAGTCTAAAGACTGAAACAGGATCCGCACTTTTCACCGTTCCTTTCAGAATCATTTGATTCATCAGCTAGGAATGGCGATTGCTTCACCAGACCAATCGAAGGCTAGGCCAAACTAACTCGATGTTTCCAAGAGGTGTGTGGCCCAACTTTTGAAAGAACCGCTAAGTGGAGAACTATTTGGTATTTTTCCGAAGCACTTTTCACCGTAATTGTCATAAGGTTGGTCTCTGCATCCTTAAGCATACCAGAGTCTTCACAGACGAAACAGGCTGAGGCCCAGTAATCTTGGCATTTCCAATAGTTGGTCCTAGAGACTACCAAGAAAGTGTTCTTTTAAGTATTATTCTGTTGTGGTTTCAGCATTATTTTCAGAACCTGAGCAGGGTTCTCGCATTAGCATAAGAATCCTGCCTGGTAGTTGAAACTTCTGGGTGGGGTGTAAGTGCGGGGCTTCTGTCAGCCCTGCCTTTGATTTGTTTACCTCCAGAGTTGGAAAGTGCATATTTGCGTGAGATGGGAAAAGTGTGGATCGTGCTTGAGATTTCATCCTGACACTTTGAAATGACCAGTGTGTTGGTAATTATTTGCATTTCCATGGCGTTTGGCACAGAAATAGTCATGAGGTCGGTCTCTGCATCCTGAAGCCTATGATGCTTTTTGCAGAGAAACCTCTGCTGAGGCCCAGGTAACTTGCTATTTCCCATAGCTGGCACAGGAGCCTTGGAAGATAGGATTGTTTTCAGCATTATTTCACCATCCTTTCACCACTGTTTCAAGAACGGGAGCCCTTTTCAACCGTTAGTGGAAGAATCCTTCTTTGGAGATGAGATATTTTTCTGGGGTGGCAAGTGCAGGGCCTCTGTCAGTCCTGGGTTTGTTGGACTAGCGCCAGACATGAGAAGTGCGCCTTTGTGGGACAGGTGAATAGTGCGGATCCTGTTTCAGCCTAAAGACTGAAACAGGATCCGCACTTTTCACCGTTCCTTTCAGAATCATTTGATTCATCAGCTAGGAATGGCGATTGCTTCACCAGACCAATCGAAGGCTAGGCCAAAGTAACTCGATGTTTCCAAGAGGTGTGTGGCCCAACTTTTGAAAGAACCGCTAAGTGGAGAACTATTTGGTATTTTTCCGAAGCACTTTTCACCGTAATTGTCATAAGGTTGGTCTCTGCATCCTTAAGCATACCAGAGTCTTCACAGACGAAACAGGCTGAGGCCCAGTAACCTTGGCATTTCCAATAGTTGGTCCTAGAGACTACCAAGAAAGTGTTCTTATAAGCATTATTCCTTTGTGGTTTCAGCATTATTTTCAGTACCCGAGCAGGGTTCTGGCATTAGCATAAGAATCCTGCCCGGTAGTTGAGATTTCTGGGTGGGGTGTAAGTGCGGGGCTTCTGTCAGCCCTGCCTTTGTTTTGTTTACCTCCAGAGTTGGAAAGTGCATATTTGCGTGAGATGGGAAAAGTGTGGATCGTGCTTCAGATTTCATCCTGACACTTTGAAATGACCAGTGTGTTGGTAATTATTTGCCATTTCCATGACGTTTGGCACCGTAATAGTCATGAGGTCGGTCTCTGCATCCTGAAGCCTATGATGCTTTTTGCAGACAAACCTCTGCTGAGGCCCAGGTAACTTGCTATTTCCCATAGCTGGCACAGGAGCCTTGGAAGATAGGATTGTTTTCAGCATTATTTCACCATCCTTTCACCACTGTTTCAAGAACGGGAGCCCTTTTCAACCGTTAGTGGAACAATCCTTCTTTGGAGATGAGATATTTTTCTGGGGTGGCAAATGCAGGGCCTCTGTCAGTCCTGGGTTTGTTGGACTAGCGCCAGACATGAGAAGTGCGCCTTTGTGGGACAGGTGAATAGTGCGGATCCTGTTTCAGTCTAAAGACTGAAACAGGATCCGCACTTTTCACCGTTCCTTTCAGAATCATTTGATTCATCAGCTAGGAATGGCGATTGCTTCACCAGACCAATCGAAGGCTAGGCCAAACTAACTCGATGTTTCCAAGAGGTGTGTGGCCCAACTTTTGAAAGAACCGCTAAGTGGAGAACTATTTGGTATTTTTCCGAAGCACTTTTCACCGTAATTGTCATAAGGTTGGTCTCTGCATCCTTAAGCATACCAGAGTCTTCACAGACGAAACAGGCTGAGGCCCAGTAATCTTGGCATTTCCAATAGTTGGTCCTAGAGACTACCAAGAAAGTGTTCTTTTAAGTATTATTCTGTTGTGGTTTCAGCATTATTTTCAGAACCTGAGCAGGGTTCTCGCATTAGCATAAGAATCCTGCCTGGTAGTTGAAACTTCTGGGTGGGGTGTAAGTGCGGGGCTTCTGTCAGCCCTGCCTTTGATTTGTTTACCTCCAGAGTTGGAAAGTGCATATTTGCGTGAGATGGGAAAAGTGTGGATCGTGCTTGAGATTTCATCCTGACACTTTGAAATGACCAGTGTGTTGGTAATTATTTGCATTTCCATGGCGTTTGGCACAGAAATAGTCATGAGGTCGGTCTCTGCATCCTGAAGCCTATGATGCTTTTTGCAGAGAAACCTCTGCTGAGGCCCAGGTAACTTGCTATTTCCCATAGCTGGCACAGGAGCCTTGGAAGATAGGATTGTTTTCAGCATTATTTCACCATCCTTTCACCACTGTTTCAAGAACGGGAGCCCTTTTCAACCGTTAGTGGAAGAATCCTTCTTTGGAGATGAGATATTTTTCTGGGGTGGCAAGTGCAGGGCCTCTGTCAGTCCTGGGTTTGTTGGACTAGCGCCAGACATGAGAAGTGCGCCTTTGTGGGACAGGTGAATAGTGCGGATCCTGTTTCAGCCTAAAGACTGAAACAGGATCCGCACTTTTCACCGTTCCTTTCAGAATCATTTGATTCATCAGCTAGGAATGGCGATTGCTTCACCAGACCAATCGAAGGCTAGGCCAAAGTAACTCGATGTTTCCAAGAGGTGTGTGGCCCAACTTTTGAAAGAACCGCTAAGTGGAGAACTATTTGGTATTTTTCCGAAGCACTTTTCACCGTAATTGTCATAAGGTTGGTCTCTGCATCCTTAAGCATACCAGAGTCTTCACAGACGAAACAGGCTGAGGCCCAGTAATCTTGGCATTTCCAATAGTTGGTCCTAGAGACTACCAAGAAAGTGTTCTTATAAGCATTATTCCTTTGTGGTTTCAGCATTATTTTCAGTACCCGAGCAGGGTTCTGGCATTAGCATAAGAATCCTGCCTGGTAGTTGAGATTTCTGGGTGGGGTGTAAGTGCAGGGCTTCTGTCAGCCCTGCCTTTGTTTTGTTTACCTCCAGAGTTGGAAAGTGCATATTTGCGTGAGATGGGAAAAGTGTGGATCGTGCTTCAGATTTCATCCTGACACTTTGAAATGACCAGTGTGTTGGTAATTATTTGCCATTTCCATGGCTTTTGGCACCGTAATAGTCATGAGGTTGGTCTCTGCATCCTGAAGCCTATGATGCTTTTTGCAGAGAAACCTCTGCTGAGGCCCAGGTAACTTGCTATTTCCCATAGCTGGCACAGGAGCCTTGGAAGATAGGATTGTTTTCAGCATTATTTCACCATCCTTTCACCACTGTTTCAAGAACGGGAGCCCTTTTCAACCGTTAGTGGAAGAATCCTTCTTTGGAGATGAGATATTTTTCTGGGGTGGCAAGTGCAGGGCCTCTGTCAGTCCTGGGTTTGTTGGACTAGCGCCAGACATGAGAAGTGCGCCTTTGTGGGACAGGTGAATAGTGCGGATCCTGTTTCAGTCTAAAGACTGAAACAGGATCCGTACTTTTCACCGTTCCTTTCAAATCATTTGATTCATCAGCTAGGAATGGCGATTGCTTCACCAGACCAATCGAAGGCTAGGCCAAACTAACTCGATGTTTCCAAGAGGTGTGTGGCCCAACTATTGAAAGAACCGCTAAGTGGAGAACTATTTGGTATTTTTCCGAAGCACTTTTCACCGTAATTGTCATAAGGTTGGTCTCTGCATCCTTAAGCATACCAGAGTCTTCACAGACGAAACAGGCTGAGGCCCAGTAATCTTGGCATTTCCAATAGTTGGTCCTAGAGACTACCAAGAAAGTGTTCTTATAAGCATTATTCCTTTGTGGTTTCAGCATTATTTTCAGTACCCGAGCAGGGTTCTGGCATTAGCATAAGAATCCTGCCTGGTAGTTGAGATTTCTGGGTGGGGTGTAAGTGCGGGGCTTCTGTCAGCCCTGCCTTTGTTTTGTTTACCTCCAGAGTTGGAAAGTGCATATTTGCGTGAGATGGGAAAAGTGTGGATCGTGCTTCAGATTTCATCCTGACACTTTGAAATGACCAGTGTGTTGGTAATTATTTGCCATTTCCATGGCGTTTGGCACCGTAATAGTCATGAGGTCGGTCTCTGCATCCTGAAGCCTATGATGCTTTTTGCAGAC
Source organism: Lemur catta (assembly GCF_020740605.2). Taxonomy (NCBI): domain Eukaryota; kingdom Metazoa; phylum Chordata; class Mammalia; order Primates; family Lemuridae; genus Lemur; species Lemur catta. The sequence continues at coordinate 71,414,960 of NC_059133.1, read as the reverse complement.
AAACCTCTGCTGAGGCCCAGGTAACTTGCTATTTCCCATAGCTGGCACAGGAGCTTTGGAAGATAGGATTGTTTTCAGCATTATTTCACCATCCTTTCACCACTGTTTCAAGAACGGGAGCCCTTTTCAACCGTTAGTGGAAGAATCCTTCTTTGGAGATGAGATATTTTTCTGGGGTGGCAAGTGCAGGGCCTCTGTCAGTCCTGGGTTTGTTGGACTAGCGCCAGATATGAGAAGTGCGCCTTTGTGGGACAGGTGAATAGTGCGGATCCTGTTTCAGTCTAAAGACTGAAACAGGATCCGCACTTTTCACCGTTCCTTTCAAATCATTTGATTCATCAGCTAGGAATGGCGATTGCTTCACCAGACCAATCGAAGGCTAGGCCAAACTAACTCGATGTTTCCAAGAGGTGTGTGGCCCAACTATTGAAAGAACCGCTAAGTGGAGAACTATTTGGTATTTTTCCGAAGCACTTTTCACCGTAATTGTCATAAGGTTGGTCTCTGCATCCTTAAGCATACCAGAGTCTTCACAGACGAAACAGGCTGAGGCCCAGTAATCTTGGCATTTCCAATAGTTGGTCCTAGAGACTACCAAGAAAGTGTTCTTATAAGCATTATTCATTTGTGGTTTCAGCATTATTTTCAGAACCTGAGCAGGGTTCTCGCATTAGCATAAGAATCCTGCCTGGTAGTTGAGGATTATGGGTGGGGTGTAAGTGCGGGGCTTCTGTCAGCCCTGCCTTTGATTTGTTTACCTCCAGAGTTGGAAAGTGCATATTTGCGTGAGATGGGAAAAGTGTGGATCGTGCTTCAGATTTCATCCTGACACTTTGAAATGACCAGTGTGTTGGTAATTATTTGCATTTCCATGGCGTTTGGCACAGAAATAGTCATGAGGTCGGTCTCTGCATCCTGAAGCCTATGATGCTTTTTGCAGAGAAACCTCTGCTGAGGCCCAGGTAACTTGCTATTTCCCATAGCTGGCACAGGAGCCTTGGAAGATAGGATTGTTTTCAGTATTATTTCACCATCCTTTCACCACTGTTTCAAGAACGGGAGCCCTTTTCAACCGTTAGTGGAAGAATCCTTCTTTGGAGATGAGATATTTTTCTGGGGTGGCAAGTGCAGGGCCTCTGTCAGTCCTGGGTTTGTTGGACTAGCGCCAGACATGAGAAGTGCGCCTTTGTGGGACAGGTGAATAGTGCGGATCCTGTTTCAGTCTAAAGACTGAAACAGGATCCGCACTTTTCACCGTTCCTTTCAGAATCATTTGATTCATCAGCTAGGAATGGCGATTGCTTCACCAGACCAATCGAAGGCTAGGCCAAACTAACTCGATGTTTCCAAGAGGTGTGTGGCCCAACTTTTGAAAGAACCGCTAAGTGGAGAACTATTTGGTATTTTTCCGAAGCACTTTTCACCGTAATTGTCAGAAGGTTGGTCTCTGCATCCTTAAGCATACCAGAGTCTTCACAGATGAAACAGGCTGAGGCCCAGTAATCTTGGCATTTCCAATAGTTGTTCCTAGAGACTACCAAGAAAGTGTTGTTTTAAGTATTATTCTGTTGTGGTTTCAGCATTATTTTCAGAACCCGAGCAGGGTTCTCGCATTAGCATAAGAATCCTGCCTGGTAGTTGAGATTTCTGGGTGGGGTGTAAGTGCCGGTCTTCTGTCAGCCCTGCCTTTGATTTGTTTACCTCCAGAGTTGGAAAGTGCATATTTGCGTGAGATGGGAAAAGTGTGGATCGTGCTTCAGATTTCATCCTGACACTTTGAAATGACCAGTGTGTTGGTAATTATTTGCATTTCCATGGCGTTTGGCACAGAAATAGTCATGAGGTCGGTCTCTGCATCCTGAAGCCTATGATGCTTTTTGCAGAGAAACCTCTGCTGAGGCCCAGGTAACTTGCTATTTCCCATAGCTGGCACAGGAGCCTTGGAAGATAGGATTGTTTTCAGTATTATTTCACCATCCTTTCACCACTGTTTCAAGAACGGGAGCCCTTTTCAACCGTTAGTGGAAGAATCCTTCTTTGGAGATGAGATATTTTTCTGGGGTGGCAAGTGCAGGGCCTCTGTCAGTCCTGGGTTTGTTGGACTAGCGCCAGACATGAGAAGTGCGCCTTTGTGGGACAGGTGAATAGTGCGGATCCTGTTTCAGTCTAAAGACTGAAACAGGATCCGCACTTTTCACCGTTCCTTTCAGAATCATTTGATTCTTCAGCTAGGAATGGCGATTGCTTCACCAGACCAATCGAAGGCTAGGCCAAAGTAACTCGATATTTCCAAGAGGTGTGTGGCCCAACTTTTGAAAGAACCGCTAAGTGGAGAACTATTTGGTATTTTTCTGAAGCACTTTTCACCGTAATTGTCAGAAGGTTGGTCTCTGCATCCTTAAGCATACCAGAGTCTTCACAGACGAAACTGGCTGAGGCCCACTAATCTTGGCATTTCCAATAGTTGGTCCTAGAGACTACCAAGAAAGTGTTCTTTTAAGTATTATTCTGTTGTGGTTTCAGCATCATTTTCAGAACCGGAGCAGGGTTCTCGCATTAGCATAAGAATCCTGCCTGGTAGTTGAGATTTCTGGGTGGGGTGTAAGTGCAGGGCTTCTGTCAGCCCTGCCTTTGATTTGTTTACCTCCAGAGTTGGAAAGTGCATATTTGCGTGAGATGGGAAAAGTGTGGATCGTGCTTCAGATTTCATCCTGACACTTTGAAATGACCAGTGTGTTGGTAATTATTTGCATTTCCATGGCGTTTGGCACAGAAATAGTCATGAGGTCGGTCTCTGCATCCTGAAGCCTATGATGCTTTTTGCAGAGAAACCTCTGCTGAGGCCCAGGTAACTTGCTATTTCCCATAGCTGGCACAGGAGCCTTGGAAGATAGGATTGTTTTCAGTATTATTTTGCCATCCTTTCACCACTGTTTCAAGAACGGGAGCCCTTTTCAACCGTTAGTGGAAGAATCCTTCTTTGGAGATGAGATATTTTTCTGGGGTGGCAAGTGCAGGGCCTCTGTCAGTCCTGGGTTTGTTGGACTAGCACCAGACATGAGAAGTGCGCCTTTGTGGGACAGGTGAATAGTGCGGATCCTGTTTCAGTCTAAAGACTGAAACAGGATCCGCACTTTTCACCGTTCCTTTCAGAATCATTTGATTCATCAGCTAGGAATGGCGATTGCTTCACCAGACCAATCGAAGGCTAGGCCAAAGTAACTCGATGTTTCCAAGAGGTGTGTGGCCCAACTTTTGAAAGAACCGCTAAGTGGAGAACTATTTGGTATTTTTCCGAAGCACTTTTCACCGTAATTGTCATAAGGTTGGTCTCTGCATCCTTAAGCATACCAGAGTCTTCCCAGACGAAACAGGCTGAGGCCCAGTAATCTTGGCATTTCCAATAGTTGGTCCTAGAGACTACCAAGAAAGTGTTCTTATAAGCATTATTCCTTTGTGTTTTCAGCATTATTTTCAGAACCTGAGCAGGGTTCTCGCATTAGCATAAGAATCCTGCCTGGTAGTTGAGGTTTATGGGTGGGGTGTAAGTGCGGGGCTTCTGTCAGCCCTGCCTTTGATTTGTTTACCTCCAGAGTTGGAAAGTGCATATTTGCGTGAGATGGGAAAAGTGTGGATCGTGCTTCAGATTTCATCCTGACACTTTGAAATGACCAGTGTGTTGGTAGTTATTTGCCATTTCCATGGCGTTTGGCACAGAAATAGTCATGAGGTCGGTCTCTGCATCCTGAATCCTATGATGCTTTTTGCAGAGAAACCTCTGCTGAGGCCCAGGTAACTTGCTATTTCCGATAGCTGGCACAGGAGCCTTGGAAGATAGGATTGTTTTCAGTATTATTTCCCCATCCTTTCACCACTGTTTCAAGAACGGAAGCCCTTTTCAAACGTTAGTGGAAGAATCCTTCTTTGGAGATGAGATATTTTTCTGGGGTGGCAAGTGCAGGGCCTCTGTAAGTCCTGGGTTTGTTGGACTAGTGCCAGACATGAGAAGTGCGCCTTTGTGGGACAGGTGAATAGTGCGGATCCTGTTTCAGTCTAAAGACTGAAACAGGATCCGCACTTTTCACCGTTCCTTTCAGAATCATTTGATTCATCAGCTAGGAATGGCGATTGCTTCACCAGACCAATCGAAGGCTAGGCCAAAGTAACTCGATGTTTCCAAGAGGTGTGTGGCCCAACTTTTGAAAGAACCGCTAAGTGGAGAACTATTTGGAATTTTTCCGAAGCACTTTTCACCGTAATTGTCATAAGGTTGGTCTCTGCATCCTTAAGCATACCAGAGTCTTCACAGACGAAACAGGCTGAGGCCCAGTAATCTTGGCATTTCCAATAGTTGGTCCTAGAGACTACCAAGAAAGTGTTCTTATAAGCATTATTCCTTTGTGGTTTCAGCATTATTTTCAGTACCCCAGCAGGGTTCTGGCATTAGCATAAGAATCCTGCCTGGTAGTTGAGATTTCTGGGTGGGGTGTAAGTGCGGGGCTTCTGTCAGCCCTGCCTTTGATTTGTTTACCTCCAGAGTTGGAAAGTGCATATTTGCGTGAGATGGGAAAAGTGTGGATCGTGCTTCAGATTTCATCCTGACACTTTGAAATGACCAGTGTGTTGGTAATTATTTGCATTTCCATGGCGTTTGGCACAGAAATAGTCATGAGGTCGGTCTCTGCATCCTGAAGCCTATGATGCTTTTTGCAGAGAAACCTCTGCTGAGGCCCAGGTAACTTGCTATTTCCCATAGCTGGCACAGGAGCCTTGGAAGATAGGATTGTTTTCAGCATTATTTCACCATCCTTTCAGCACTGTTTCAAGAACGGGAGCCCTTTTCAACCGTTAGTGGAAGAATCCTTCTTTGGAGATGAGATATTTTTCTGGGGTGGCAAGTGCAGGGCCTCTGTCAGTCCTGGGTTTGTTGGACTAGCGCCAGACATGAGAAGTGCGCCTTTGTGGGACAGGTGAATAGTGCGGATCCTGTTTCAGTCTAAAGACTGAAACAGGATCCGCACTTTTCACCGTTCCTTTCAGAATCATTTGATTCATCAGCTAGGAATGGCGATTGCTTCACCAGACCAATCGAAGGCTAGGCCAAAGTAACTCGATGTTTCCAAGAGGTGTGTGGCCCAACTTTTGAAAGAACCGCTAAGTGGAGAACTATTTGGTATTTTTCCGAAGCACTTTTCACCGTAATTGTCAGAAGGTTGGTCTCTGCATCCTTAAGCATACCAGAGTCTTCCCAGACGAAACAGGCTGAGGCCCAGTAATCTTGGCATTTCCAATAGTTGGTCCTAGAGACTACCAAGAAAGTGTTCTTATAAGCATTATTCCTTTGTGTTTTCAGCATTATTTTCAGAACCTGAGCAGGGTTCTCGCATTAGCATAAGAATCCTGCCTGGTAGTTGAGGTTTATGGGTGGGGTGTAAGTGCGGGGCTTCTGTCAGCCCTGCCTTTGATTTGTTTACCTCCAGAGTTGGAAAGTGCATATTTGCGTGAGATGGGAAAAGTGTGGATCGTGCTTCAGATTTCATCCTGACACTTTGAAATGACCAGTGTGTTGGTAGTTATTTGCCATTTCCATGGCGTTTGGCACAGAAATAGTCATGAGGTCGGTCTCTGCATCCTGAATCCTATGATGCTTTTTGCAGAGAAACCTCTGCTGAGGCCCAGGTAACTTGCTATTTCCCATAGCTGGCACAGGAGCCTTGGAAGATAGGATTGTTTTCAGTATTATTTCACCATCCTTTCACCACTGTTTCAAGAACGGAAGCCCTTTTCAAACGTTAGTGGAAGAATCCTTCTTTGGAGATGAGATATTTTTCTGGGGTGGCAAGTGCAGGGCCTCTGTAAGTCCTGGGTTTGTTGGACTAGTGCCAGACATGAGAAGTGCGCCTTTGTGGGACAGGTGAATAGTGCGGATCCTGTTTCAGTCTAAAGACTGAAACAGGATCCGCACTTTTCACCGTTCCTTTCAGAATCATTTGATTCATCAGCTAGGAATGGCGATTGCTTCACCAGACCAATCGAAGGCTAGGCCAAAGTAACTCGATGTTTCCAAGAGGTGTGTGGCCCAACTTTTGAAAGAACCGCTAAGTGGAGAACTATTTGGTATTTTTCCGAAGCACTTTTCACCGTAATTGTCATAAGGTTGGTCTCTGCATCCTTAAGCATACCAGAGTCTTCACAGACGAAACAGGCTGAGGCCCAGTAATCTTGGCATTTCCAATAGTTGGTCCTAGAGACTACCAAGAAAGTGTTCTTATAAGCATTATTCCTTTGTGGTTTCAGCATTATTTTCAGTACCCGAGCAGGGTTCTGGCATTAGCATAAGAATCCTGCCTGGTAGTTGAGATTTCTGGGTGGGGTGTAAGTGCAGGGCTTCTGTCAGCCCTGCCTTTGTTTTGTTTACCTCCAGAGTTGGAAAGTGCATATTTGCGTGAGATGGGAAAAGTGTGGATCGTGCTTCAGATTTCATCCTGACACTTTGAAATGACCAGTGTGTTGGTAATTATTTGCCATTTCCATGGCTTTTGGCACCGTAATAGTCATGAGGTCGGTCTCTGCATCCTGAAGCCTATGATGCTTTTTGCAGAGAAACCTCTGCTGAGGCCCAGGTAACTTGCTATTTCCCATAGCTGGCACAGGAGCCTTGGAAGATAGGATTGTTTTCAGCATTATTTCACCATCCTTTCACCACTGTTTCAAGAACGGGAGCCCTTTTCAACCGTTAGTGGAAGAATCCTTCTTTGGAGATGAGATATTTTTCTGGGGTGGCAAGTGCAGGGCCTCTGTCAGTCCTGGGTTTGTTGGACTAGCGCCAGACATGAGAAGTGCGCCTTTGTGGGACAGGTGAATAGTGCGGATCCTGTTTCAGTCTAAAGACTGAAACAGGATCCGTACTTTTCACCGTTCCTTTCAAATCATTTGATTCATCAGCTAGGAATGGCGATTGCTTCACCAGACCAATCGAAGGCTAGGCCAAACTAACTCGATGTTTCCAAGAGGTGTGTGGCCCAACTATTGAAAGAACCGCTAAGTGGAGAACTATTTGGTATTTTTCCGAAGCACTTTTCACCGTAATTGTCAGAAGGTTGGTCTCTGCATCCTTAAGCATACCAGAGTCTTCACAGACGAAACTGGCTGAGGCCCACTAATCTTGGCATTTCCAATAGTTGGTCCTAGAGACTACCAAGAAAGTGTTCTTATAAGCATTATTCCTTTGTGGTTTCAGCATTATTTTCAGTACCCGAGCAGGGTTCTGGCATTAGCATAAGAATCCTGCCTGGTAGTTGAGATTTCTGGGTGGGGTGTAAGTGCGGGGCTTCTGTCAGCCTTGCCTTTGTTTTGTTTACCTCCAGAGTTGGAAAGTGCATATTTGCGTGAGATGGGAAAAGTGTGGATCGTGCTTCAGATTTCATCCTGACACTTTGAAATGACCAGTGTGTTGGTAATTATTTGCCATTTCCATGGCGTTTGGCACCGTAATAGTCATGAGGTCGGTCTCTGCATCCTGAAGCCTATGATGCTTTTTGCAGACAAACCTCTGCTGAGGCCCAGGTAACTTGCTATTTCCCATAGCTGGCACAGGAGCTTTGGAAGATAGGATTGTTTTCAGCATTATTTCACCATCCTTTCACCACTGTTTCAAGAACGGGAGCCCTTTTCAACCGTTAGTGGAAGAATCCTTCTTTGGAGATGAGATATTTTTCTGGGGTGGCAAGTGCAGGGCCTCTGTCAGTCCTGGGTTTGTTGGACTAGCGCCAGATATGAGAAGTGCGCCTTTGTGGGACAGGTGAATAGTGCGGATCCTGTTTCAGTCTAAAGACTGAAACAGGATCCGCACTTTTCACCGTTCCTTTCAAATCATTTGATTCATCAGCTAGGAATGGCGATTGCTTCACCAGACCAATCGAAGGCTAGGCCAAACTAACTCGATGTTTCCAAGAGGTGTGTGGCCCAACTATTGAAAGAACCGCTAAGTGGAGAACTATTTGGTATTTTTCCGAAGCACTTTTCACCGTAATTGTCATAAGGTTGGTCTCTGCATCCTTAAGCATACCAGAGTCTTCACAGACGAAACAGGCTGAGGCCCAGTAATCTTGGCATTTCCAATAGTTGGTCCTAGAGACTACCAAGAAAGTGTTCTTATAAGCATTATTCATTTGTGGTTTCAGCATTATTTTCAGAACCTGAGCAGGGTTCTCGCATTAGCATAAGAATCCTGCCTGGTAGTTGAGGTTTATGGGTGGGGTGTAAGTGCGGGGCTTCTGTCAGCCCTGCCTTTGATTTGTTTACCTCCAGAGTTGGAAAGTGCATATTTGCGTGAGATGGGAAAAGTGTGGATCGTGCTTCAGATTTCATCCTGACACTTTGAAATGACCAGTGTGTTGGTAATTATTTGCATTTCCATGGCGTTTGGCACAGAAATAGTCATGAGGTCGGTCTCTGCATCCTGAAGCCTATGATGCTTTTTGCAGAGAAACCTCTGCTGAGGCCCAGGTAACTTGCTATTTCCCATAGCTGGCACAGGAGCCTTGGAAGATAGGATTGTTTTCAGTATTATTTCACCATCCTTTCACCACTGTTTCAAGAACGGGAGCCCTTTTCAACCGTTAGTGGAAGAATCCTTCTTTGGAGATGAGATATTTTTCTGGGGTGGCAAGTGCAGGGCCTCTGTCAGTCCTGGGTTTGTTGGACTAGCGCCAGACATGAGAAGTGCGCCTTTGTGGGACAGGTGAATAGTGCGGATCCTGTTTCAGTCTAAAGACTGAAACAGGATCCGCACTTTTCACCGTTCCTTTCAGAATCATTTGATTCATCAGCTAGGAATGGCGATTGCTTCACCAGACCAATCGAAGGCTAGGCCAAACTAACTCGATGTTTCCAAGAGGTGTGTGGCCCAACTTTTGAAAGAACCGCTAAGTGGAGAACTATTTGGTATTTTTCCGAAGCACTTTTCACCGTAATTGTCAGAAGGTTGGTCTCTGCATCCTTAAGCATACCAGAGTCTTCACAGATGAAACAGGCTGAGGCCCAGTAATCTTGGCATTTCCAATAGTTGTTCCTAGAGACTACCAAGAAAGTGTTGTTTTAAGTATTATTCTGTTGTGGTTTCAGCATTATTTTCAGAACCCGAGCAGGGTTCTCGCATTAGCATAAGAATCCTGCCTGGTAGTTGAGATTTCTGGGTGGGGTGTAAGTGCCGGTCTTCTGTCAGCCCTGCCTTTGATTTGTTTACCTCCAGAGTTGGAAAGTGCATATTTGCGTGAGATGGGAAAAGTGTGGATCGTGCTTCAGATTTCATCCTGACACTTTGAAATGACCAGTGTGTTGGTAATTATTTGCCATTTCCATGGCGTTTGGCACCGTAATAGTCATGAGGTCGGTCTCTGCATCCTGAAGCCTATGATGCTTTTTGCAGACAAACCTCTGCTGAGGCCCAGGTAACTTGCTATTTCCCATAGCTGGCACAGGAGCTTTGGAAGATAGGATTGTTTTCAGCATTATTTCACCATCCTTTCACCACTGTTTCAAGAACGGGAGCCCTTTTCAACCGTTAGTGGAAGAATCCTTCTTTGGAGATGAGATATTTTTCTGGGGTGGCAAGTGCAGGGCCTCTGTCAGTCCTGGGTTTGTTGGACTAGCGCCAGATATGAGAAGTGCGCCTTTGTGGGACAGGTGAATAGTGCGGATCCTGTTTCAGTCTAAAGACTGAAACAGGATCCGCACTTTTCACCGTTCCTTTCAAATCATTTGATTCATCAGCTAGGAATGGCGATTGCTTCACCAGACCAATCGAAGGCTAGGCCAAACTAACTCGATGTTTCCAAGAGGTGTGTGGCCCAACTATTGAAAGAACCGCTAAGTGGAGAACTATTTGGTATTTTTCCGAAGCACTTTTCACCGTAATTGTCATAAGGTTGGTCTCTGCATCCTTAAGCATACCAGAGTCTTCACAGACGAAACAGGCTGAGGCCCAGTAATCTTGGCATTTCCAATAGTTGGTCCTAGAGACTACCAAGAAAGTGTTCTTATAAGCATTATTCATTTGTGGTTTCAGCATTATTTTCAGAACCGGAGCAGGGTTCTCGCATTAGCATAAGAATCCTGCCTGGTAGTTGAGGTTTATGGGTGGGGTGTAAGTGCGGGGCTTCTGTCAGCCCTGCCTTTGATTTGTTTACCTCCAGAGTTGGAAAGTGCATATTTGCGTGAGATGGGAAAAGTGTGGATCGTGCTTCAGATTTCATCCTGACACTTTGAAATGACCAGTGTGTTGGTAATTATTTGCATTTCCATGGCGTTTGGCACAGAAATAGTCATGAGGTCGGTCTCTGCATCCTGAAGCCTATGATGCTTTTTGCAGAGAAACCTCTGCTGAGGCCCAGGTAACTTGCTATTTCCCATAGCTGGCAAAGGAGCCTTGGAAGATAGGATTGTTTTCAGTATTATTTTGCCATCCTTTCACCACTGTTTCAAGAACGGGAGCCCTTTTCAACCGTTAGTGGAAGAATCCTTCTTTGGAGATGAGATATTTTTCTGGGGTGGCAAGTGCAGGGCCTCTGTCAGTCCTGGGTTTGTTGGACTAGCACCAGACATGAGAAGTGCGCCTTTGTGGGACAGGTGAATAGTGCGGATCCTGTTTCAGTCTAAAGACTGAAACAGGATCCGCACTTTTCACCGTTCCTTTCAGAATCATTTGATTCATCAGCTAGGAATGGCGATTGCTTCACCAGACCAATCGAAGGCTAGGCCAAAGTAACTCGATGTTTCCAAGAGGTGTGTGGCCCAACTTTTGAAAGAACCGCTAAGTGGAGAACTATTTGGTATTTTTCCGAAGCACTTTTCACCGTAATTGTCATAAGGTTGGTCTCTGCATCCTTAAGCATACCAGAGTCTTCCCAGACGAAACAGGCTGAGGCCCAGTAATCTTGGCATTTCCAATAGTTGGTCCTAGAGACTACCAAGAAAGTGTTCTTATAAGCATTATTCCTTTGTGTTTTCAGCATTATTTTCAGAACCTGAGCAGGGTTCTCGCATTAGCATAAGAATCCTGCCTGGTAGTTGAGGTTTATGGGTGGGGTGTAAGTGCGGGGCTTCTGTCAGCCCTGCCTTTGATTTGTTTACCTCCAGAGTTGGAAAGTGCATATTTGCGTGAGATGGGAAAAGTGTGGATCGTGCTTCAGATTTCATCCTGACACTTTGAAATGACCAGTGTGTTGGTAGTTATTTGCCATTTCCATGGCGTTTGGCACAGAAATAGTCATGAGGTCGGTCTCTGCATCCTGAATCCTATGATGCTTTTTGCAGAGAAACCTCTGCTGAGGCCCAGGTAACTTGCTATTTCCGATAGCTGGCACAGGAGCCTTGGAAGATAGGATTGTTTTCAGTATTATTTCCCCATCCTTTCACCACTGTTTCAAGAACGGAAGCCCTTTTCAAACGTTAGTGGAAGAATCCTTCTTTGGAGATGAGATATTTTTCTGGGGTGGCAAGTGCAGGGCCTCTGTAAGTCCTGGGTTTGTTGGACTAGTGCCAGACATGAGAAGTGCGCCTTTGTGGGACAGGTGAATAGTGCGGATCCTGTTTCAGTCTAAAGACTGAAACAGGATCCGCACTTTTCACCGTTCCTTTCAGAATCATTTGATTCATCAGCTAGGAATGGCGATTGCTTCACCAGACCAATCGAAGGCTAGGCCAAAGTAACTCGATGTTTCCAAGAGGTGTGTGGCCCAACTTTTGAAAGAACCGCTAAGTGGAGAACTATTTGGAATTTTTCCGAAGCACTTTTCACCGTAATTGTCATAAGGTTGGTCTCTGCATCCTTAAGCATACCAGAGTCTTCACAGACGAAACAGGCTGAGGCCCAGTAATCTTGGCATTTCCAATAGTTGGTCCTAGAGACTACCAAGAAAGTGTTCTTATAAGCATTATTCCTTTGTGGTTTCAGCATTATTTTCAGTACCCCAGCAGGGTTCTGGCATTAGCATAAGAATCCTGCCTGGTAGTTGAGATTTCTGGGTGGGGTGTAAGTGCGGGGCTTCTGTCAGCCCTGCCTTTGATTTGTTTACCTCCAGAGTTGGAAAGTGCATATTTGCGTGAGATGGGAAAAGTGTGGATCGTGCTTCAGATTTCATCCTGACACTTTGAAATGACCAGTGTGTTGGTAATTATTTGCATTTCCATGGCGTTTGGCACAGAAATAGTCATGAGGTCGGTCTCTGCATCCTGAAGCCTATGATGCTTTTTGCAGAGAAACCTCTGCTGAGGCCCAGGTAACTTGCTATTTCCCATAGCTGGCACAGGAGCCTTGGAAGATAGGATTGTTTTCAGCATTATTTCACCATCCTTTCAGCACTGTTTCAAGAACGGGAGCCCTTTTCAACCGTTAGTGGAAGAATCCTTCTTTGGAGATGAGATATTTTTCTGGGGTGGCAAGTGCAGGGCCTCTGTCAGTCCTGGGTTTGTTGGACTAGCGCCAGACATGAGAAGTGCGCCTTTGTGGGACAGGTGAATAGTGCGGATCCTGTTTCAGTCTAAAGACTGAAACAGGATCCGCACTTTTCACCGTTCCTTTCAGAATCATTTGATTCATCAGCTAGGAATGGCGATTGCTTCACCAGACCAATCGAAGGCTAGGCCAAAGTAACTCGATGTTTCCAAGAGGTGTGTGGCCCAACTTTTGAAAGAACCGCTAAGTGGAGAACTATTTGGTATTTTTCCGAAGCACTTTTCACCGTAATTGTCAGAAGGTTGGTCTCTGCATCCTTAAGCATACCAGAGTCTTCCCAGACGAAACAGGCTGAGGCCCAGTAATCTTGGCATTTCCAATAGTTGGTCCTAGAGACTACCAAGAAAGTGTTCTTATAAGCATTATTCCTTTGTGTTTTCAGCATTATTTTCAGAACCTGAGCAGGGTTCTCGCATTAGCATAAGAATCCTGCCTGGTAGTTGAGGTTTATGGGTGGGGTGTAAGTGCGGGGCTTCTGTCAGCCCTGCCTTTGATTTGTTTACCTCCAGAGTTGGAAAGTGCATATTTGCGTGAGATGGGAAAAGTGTGGATCGTGCTTCAGATTTCATCCTGACACTTTGAAATGACCAGTGTGTTGGTAGTTATTTGCCATTTCCATGGCGTTTGGCACAGAAATAGTCATGAGGTCGGTCTCTGCATCCTGAATCCTATGATGCTTTTTGCAGAGAAACCTCTGCTGAGGCCCAGGTAACTTGCTATTTCCCATAGCTGGCACAGGAGCCTTGGAAGATAGGATTGTTTTCAGTATTATTTCACCATCCTTTCACCACTGTTTCAAGAACGGAAGCCCTTTTCAAACGTTAGTGGAAGAATCCTTCTTTGGAGATGAGATATTTTTCTGGGGTGGCAAGTGCAGGGCCTCTGTAAGTCCTGGGTTTGTTGGACTAGTGCCAGACATGAGAAGTGCGCCTTTGTGGGACAGGTGAATAGTGCGGATCCTGTTTCAGTCTAAAGACTGAAACAGGATCCGCACTTTTCACCGTTCCTTTCAGAATCATTTGATTCATCAGCTAGGAATGGCGATTGCTTCACCAGACCAATCGAAGGCTAGGCCAAAGTAACTCGATGTTTCCAAGAGGTGTGTGGCCCAACTTTTGAAAGAACCGCTAAGTGGAGAACTATTTGGTATTTTTCCGAAGCACTTTTCACCGTAATTGTCATAAGGTTGGTCTCTGCATCCTTAAGCATACCAGAGTCTTCACAGACGAAACAGGCTGAGGCCCAGTAATCTTGGCATTTCCAATAGTTGGTCCTAGAGACTACCAAGAAAGTGTTCTTATAAGCATTATTCCTTTGTGGTTTCAGCATTATTTTCAGTACCCGAGCAGGGTTCTGGCATTAGCATAAGAATCCTGCCTGGTAGTTGAGATTTCTGGGTGGGGTGTAAGTGCAGGGCTTCTGTCAGCCCTGCCTTTGTTTTGTTTACCTCCAGAGTTGGAAAGTGCATATTTGCGTGAGATGGGAAAAGTGTGGATCGTGCTTCAGATTTCATCCTGACACTTTGAAATGACCAGTGTGTTGGTAATTATTTGCCATTTCCATGGCTTTTGGCACCGTAATAGTCATGAGGTCGGTCTCTGCATCCTGAAGCCTATGATGCTTTTTGCAGAGAAACCTCTGCTGAGGCCCAGGTAACTTGCTATTTCCCATAGCTGGCACAGGAGCCTTGGAAGATAGGATTGTTTTCAGCATTATTTCACCATCCTTTCACCACTGTTTCAAGAACGGGAGCCCTTTTCAACCGTTAGTGGAAGAATCCTTCTTTGGAGATGAGATATTTTTCTGGGGTGGCAAGTGCAGGGCCTCTGTCAGTCCTGGGTTTGTTGGACTAGCGCCAGACATGAGAAGTGCGCCTTTGTGGGACAGGTGAATAGTGCGGATCCTGTTTCAGTCTAAAGACTGAAACAGGATCCGTACTTTTCACCGTTCCTTTCAAATCATTTGATTCATCAGCTAGGAATGGCGATTGCTTCACCAGACCAATCGAAGGCTAGGCCAAACTAACTCGATGTTTCCAAGAGGTGTGTGGCCCAACTATTGAAAGAACCGCTAAGTGGAGAACTATTTGGTATTTTTCCGAAGCACTTTTCACCGTAATTGTCAGAAGGTTGGTCTCTGCATCCTTAAGCATACCAGAGTCTTCACAGACGAAACTGGCTGAGGCCCACTAATCTTGGCATTTCCAATAGTTGGTCCTAGAGACTACCAAGAAAGTGTTCTTATAAGCATTATTCCTTTGTGGTTTCAGCATTATTTTCAGTACCCGAGCAGGGTTCTGGCATTAGCATAAGAATCCTGCCTGGTAGTTGAGATTTCTGGGTGGGGTGTAAGTGCGGGGCTTCTGTCAGCCTTGCCTTTGTTTTGTTTACCTCCAGAGTTGGAAAGTGCATATTTGCGTGAGATGGGAAAAGTGTGGATCGTGCTTCAGATTTCATCCTGACACTTTGAAATGACCAGTGTGTTGGTAATTATTTGCCATTTCCATGGCGTTTGGCACCGTAATAGTCATGAGGTCGGTCTCTGCATCCTGAAGCCTATGATGCTTTTTGCAGACAAACCTCTGCTGAGGCCCAGGTAACTTGCTATTTCCCATAGCTGGCACAGGAGCTTTGGAAGATAGGATTGTTTTCAGCATTATTTCACCATCCTTTCACCACTGTTTCAAGAACGGGAGCCCTTTTCAACCGTTAGTGGAAGAATCCTTCTTTGGAGATGAGATATTTTTCTGGGGTGGCAAGTGCAGGGCCTCTGTCAGTCCTGGGTTTGTTGGACTAGCGCCAGATATGAGAAGTGCGCCTTTGTGGGACAGGTGAATAGTGCGGATCCTGTTTCAGTCTAAAGACTGAAACAGGATCCGCACTTTTCACCGTTCCTTTCAAATCATTTGATTCATCAGCTAGGAATGGCGATTGCTTCACCAGACCAATCGAAGGCTAGGCCAAACTAACTCGATGTTTCCAAGAGGTGTGTGGCCCAACTATTGAAAGAACCGCTAAGTGGAGAACTATTTGGTATTTTTCCGAAGCACTTTTCACCGTAATTGTCATAAGGTTGGTCTCTGCATCCTTAAGCATACCAGAGTCTTCACAGACGAAACAGGCTGAGGCCCAGTAATCTTGGCATTTCCAATAGTTGGTCCTAGAGACTACCAAGAAAGTGTTCTTATAAGCATTATTCATTTGTGGTTTCAGCATTATTTTCAGAACCTGAGCAGGGTTCTCGCATTAGCATAAGAATCCTGCCTGGTAGTTGAGGTTTATGGGTGGGGTGTAAGTGCGGGGCTTCTGTCAGCCCTGCCTTTGATTTGTTTACCTCCAGAGTTGGAAAGTGCATATTTGCGTGAGATGGGAAAAGTGTGGATCGTGCTTCAGATTTCATCCTGACACTTTGAAATGACCAGTGTGTTGGTAATTATTTGCATTTCCATGGCGTTTGGCACAGAAATAGTCATGAGGTCGGTCTCTGCATCCTGAAGCCTATGATGCTTTTTGCAGAGAAACCTCTGCTGAGGCCCAGGTAACTTGCTATTTCCCATAGCTGGCACAGGAGCCTTGGAAGATAGGATTGTTTTCAGTATTATTTCACCATCCTTTCACCACTGTTTCAAGAACGGGAGCCCTTTTCAACCGTTAGTGGAAGAATCCTTCTTTGGAGATGAGATATTTTTCTGGGGTGGCAAGTGCAGGGCCTCTGTCAGTCCTGGGTTTGTTGGACTAGCGCCAGACATGAGAAGTGCGCCTTTGTGGGACAGGTGAATAGTGCGGATCCTGTTTCAGTCTAAAGACTGAAACAGGATCCGCACTTTTCACCGTTCCTTTCAGAATCATTTGATTCATCAGCTAGGAATGGCGATTGCTTCACCAGACCAATCGAAGGCTAGGCCAAACTAACTCGATGTTTCCAAGAGGTGTGTGGCCCAACTTTTGAAAGAACCGCTAAGTGGAGAACTATTTGGTATTTTTCCGAAGCACTTTTCACCGTAATTGTCAGAAGGTTGGTCTCTGCATCCTTAAGCATACCAGAGTCTTCACAGATGAAACAGGCTGAGGCCCAGTAATCTTGGCATTTCCAATAGTTGTTCCTAGAGACTACCAAGAAAGTGTTGTTTTAAGTATTATTCTGTTGTGGTTTCAGCATTATTTTCAGAACCCGAGCAGGGTTCTCGCATTAGCATAAGAATCCTGCCTGGTAGTTGAGATTTCTGGGTGGGGTGTAAGTGCCGGTCTTCTGTCAGCCCTGCCTTTGATTTGTTTACCTCCAGAGTTGGAAAGTGCATATTTGCGTGAGATGGGAAAAGTGTGGATCGTGCTTCAGATTTCATCCTGACACTTTGAAATGACCAGTGTGTTGGTAATTATTTGCCATTTCCATGGCGTTTGGCACCGTAATAGTCATGAGGTCGGTCTCTGCATCCTGAAGCCTATGATGCTTTTTGCAGACAAACCTCTGCTGAGGCCCAGGTAACTTGCTATTTCCCATAGCTGGCACAGGAGCTTTGGAAGATAGGATTGTTTTCAGCATTATTTCACCATCCTTTCACCACTGTTTCAAGAACGGGAGCCCTTTTCAACCGTTAGTGGAAGAATCCTTCTTTGGAGATGAGATATTTTTCTGGGGTGGCAAGTGCAGGGCCTCTGTCAGTCCTGGGTTTGTTGGACTAGCGCCAGATATGAGAAGTGCGCCTTTGTGGGACAGGTGAATAGTGCGGATCCTGTTTCAGTCTAAAGACTGAAACAGGATCCGCACTTTTCACCGTTCCTTTCAAATCATTTGATTCATCAGCTAGGAATGGCGATTGCTTCACCAGACCAATCGAAGGCTAGGCCAAACTAACTCGATGTTTCCAAGAGGTGTGTGGCCCAACTATTGAAAGAACCGCTAAGTGGAGAACTATTTGGTATTTTTCCGAAGCACTTTTCACCGTAATTGTCATAAGGTTGGTCTCTGCATCCTTAAGCATACCAGAGTCTTCACAGACGAAACAGGCTGAGGCCCAGTAATCTTGGCATTTCCAATAGTTGGTCCTAGAGACTACCAAGAAAGTGTTCTTATAAGCATTATTCATTTGTGGTTTCAGCATTATTTTCAGAACCGGAGCAGGGTTCTCGCATTAGCATAAGAATCCTGCCTGGTAGTTGAGGTTTATGGGTGGGGTGTAAGTGCGGGGCTTCTGTCAGCCCTGCCTTTGATTTGTTTACCTCCAGAGTTGGAAAGTGCATATTTGCGTGAGATGGGAAAAGTGTGGATCGTGCTTCAGATTTCATCCTGACACTTTGAAATGACCAGTGTGTTGGTAATTATTTGCATTTCCATGGCGTTTGGCACAGAAATAGTCATGAGGTCGGTCTCTGCATCCTGAAGCCTATGATGCTTTTTGCAGAGAAACCTCTGCTGAGGCCCAGGTAACTTGCTATTTCCCATAGCTGGCAAAGGAGCCTTGGAAGATAGGATTGTTTTCAGTATTATTTTGCCATCCTTTCACCACTGTTTCAAGAACGGGAGCCCTTTTCAACCGTTAGTGGAAGAATCCTTCTTTGGAGATGAGATATTTTTCTGGGGTGGCAAGTGCAGGGCCTCTGTCAGTCCTGGGTTTGTTGGACTAGCACCAGACATGAGAAGTGCGCCTTTGTGGGACAGGTGAATAGTGCGGATCCTGTTTCAGTCTAAAGACTGAAACAGGATCCGCACTTTTCACCGTTCCTTTCAGAATCATTTGATTCATCAGCTAGGAATGGCGATTGCTTCACCAGACCAATCGAAGGCTAGGCCAAAGTAACTCGATGTTTCCAAGAGGTGTGTGGCCCAACTTTTGAAAGAACCGCTAAGTGGAGAACTATTTGGTATTTTTCCGAAGCACTTTTCACCGTAATTGTCAGAAGGTTGGTCTCTGCATCCTTAAGCATACCAGAGTCTTCCCAGACGAAACAGGCTGAGGCCCAGTAATCTTGGCATTTCCAATAGTTGGTCCTAGAGACTACCAAGAAAGTGTTCTTATAAGCATTATTCCTTTGTGTTTTCAGCATTATTTTCAGAACCTGAGCAGGGTTCTCGCATTAGCATAAGAATCCTGCCTGGTAGTTGAGGTTTATGGGTGGGGTGTAAGTGTGGGGCTTCTGTCAGCCCTGCCTTTGATTTGTTTACCTCCAGAGTTGGAAAGTGCATATTTGCGTGAGATGGGAAAAGTGTGGATCGTGCTTCAGATTTCATCCTGACACTTTGAAATGACCAGTGTGTTGGTAGTTATTTGCCATTTCCATGGCGTTTGGCACAGAAATAGTCATGAGGTCGGTCTCTGCATCCTGAATCCTATGATGCTTTTTGCAGAGAAACCTCTGCTGAGGCCCAGGTAACTTGCTATTTCCGATAGCTGGCACAGGAGCCTTGGAAGATAGGATTGTTTTCAGTATTATTTCCCCATCCTTTCACCACTGTTTCAAGAACGGAAGCCCTTTTCAAACGTTAGTGGAAGAATCCTTCTTTGGAGATGAGATATTTTTCTGGGGTGGCAAGTGCAGGGCCTCTGTAAGTCCTGGGTTTGTTGGACTAGTGCCAGACATGAGAAGTGCGCCTTTGTGGGACAGGTGAATAGTGCGGATCCTGTTTCAGTCTAAAGACTGAAACAGGATCCGCACTTTTCACCGTTCCTTTCAGAATCATTTGATTCATCAGCTAGGAATGGCGATTGCTTCACCAGACCAATCGAAGGCTAGGCCAAAGTAACTCGATGTTTCCAAGAGGTGTGTGGCCCAACTTTTGAAAGAACCGCTAAGTGGAGAACTATTTGGAATTTTTCCGAAGCACTTTTCACCGTAATTGTCATAAGGTTGGTCTCTGCATCCTTAAGCATACCAGAGTCTTCACAGACGAAACAGGCTGAGGCCCAGTAATCTTGGCATTTCCAATAGTTGGTCCTAGAGACTACCAAGAAAGTGTTCTTATAAGCATTATTCCTTTGTGGTTTCAGCATTATTTTCAGTACCCCAGCAGGGTTCTGGCATTAGCATAAGAATCCTGCCTGGTAGTTGAGATTTCTGGGTGGGGTGTAAGTGCGGGGCTTCTGTCAGCCCTGCCTTTGATTTGTTTACCTCCAGAGTTGGAAAGTGCATATTTGCGTGAGATGGGAAAAGTGTGGATCGTGCTTCAGATTTCATCCTGACACTTTGAAATGACCAGTGTGTTGGTAATTATTTGCATTTCCATGGCGTTTGGCACAGAAATAGTCATGAGGTCGGTCTCTGCATCCTGAAGCCTATGATGCTTTTTGCAGAGAAACCTCTGCTGAGGCCCAGGTAACTTGCTATTTCCCATAGCTGGCACAGGAGCCTTGGAAGATAGGATTGTTTTCAGCATTATTTCACCATCCTTTCAGCACTGTTTCAAGAACGGGAGCCCTTTTCAACCGTTAGTGGAAGAATCCTTCTTTGGAGATGAGATATTTTTCTGGGGTGGCAAGTGCAGGGCCTCTGTCAGTCCTGGGTTTGTTGGACTAGCGCCAGACATGAGAAGTGCGCCTTTGTGGGACAGGTGAATAGTGCGGATCCTGTTTCAGTCTAAAGACTGAAACAGGATCCGCACTTTTCACCGTTCCTTTCAAATCATTTGATTCATCACCTAGGAATGGCGATTGCTTCACCAGACCAATCGAAGGCTAGGCCAAAGTAACTCGATGTTTCCAAGAGGTGTGTGGCCCAACTTTTGAAAGAACCGCTAAGTGGAGAACTATTTGGTATTTTTCCGAAGCACTTTTCACCGTAATTGTCATAAGGTTGGTCTCTGCATCCTTAAGCATACCAGAGTCTTCACAGACGAAACAGGCTGAGGCCCAGTAATCTTGGCATTTCCAATAGTTGGTCCTAGAGACTACCAAGAAAGTGTTCTTATAAGCATTATTCCTTTGTGGTTTCAGCATTATTTTCAGTACCCCAGCAGGGTTCTGGCATTAGCATAAGAATCCTGCCTGGTAGTTGAGATTTCTGGGTGGGGTGTAAGTGCGGGGCTTCTGTCAGCCCTGCCTTTGATTTGTTTACCTCCAGAGTTGGAAAGTGCATATTTGCGTGAGATGGGAAAAGTGTGGATCGTGCTTCAGATTTCATCCTGAGACTTTGAAATGACCAGTGTGTTGGTAATTATTTGCATTTCCATGGCGTTTGGCACAGAAATAGTCATGAGGTCGGTCTCTGCATCCTGAAGCCTATGATGCTTTTTGCAGAGAAACCTCTGCTGAGGCCCAGGTAACTTGCTATTTCCCATAGCTGGCACAGGAGCCTTGGAAGATAGGATTGTTTTCAGTATTATTTCACCATCCTTTCACCACTGTTTCAAGAACGGGAGCCCTTTTCAACCGTTAGTGGAAGAATCCTTCTTTGGAGATGAGATATTTTTCTGGGGTGGCAAGTGCAGGGCCTCTGTCAGTCCTGGGTTTGTTGGACTAGCGCCAGACATGAGAAGTGCGCCTTTGTGGGACAGGTGAATAGTGCGGATCCTGTTTCAGTCTAAAGACTGAAACAGGATCCGCACTTTTCACCGTTCCTTTCAGAATCATTTGATTCATCAGCTAGGAATGGCGATTGCTTCACCAGACCAATCGAAGGCTAGGCCAAAGTAACTCGATGTTTCCAAGAGGTGTGTGGCCCAACTTTTGAAAGAACCGCTAAGTGGAGAACTATTTGGTATTTTTCCGAAGCACTTTTCACCGTAATTGTCATAAGGTTGGTCTCTGCATCCTTAAGCATACCAGAGTCTTCACAGACGAAACAGGCTGAGGCCCAGTAATCTTGGCATTTCCAATAGTTGGTCCTAGAGACTACCAAGAAAGTGTTCTTTTAAGTATTATTCTGTTGTGGTTTCAGCATTATTTTCAGAACCCGAGCAGGGTTCTCGCATTAGCATAAGAATCCTGCCTGGTAGTTGAGATTTCTGGGTGGGGTGTAAGTGCTGGGCTTCTGTCAGCCCTGCCTTTGATTTGTTTACCTCCAGAGTTGGAAAGCGCATATTTGCGTGAGATGGGAAAAGTGTGGATCGTGCTTCAGATTTCATCCTGAGACTTTGAAATGCCCAGTGTGTTGGTAATTATTTGCATTTCCATGGCGTTTGGCACAGAAATAGTCATGAGGTCGGTCTCTGCATCCTGAAGCCTATGATGCTTTTTGCAGAGAAACCTCTGCTGAGGCCCAGGTAACTTGCTATTTCCCATAGCTGGCACAGGAGCCTTGGAAGATAGGATTGTTTTCAGTATTATTTCACCATCCTTTCACCACTGTTTCAAGAACGGGAGCCCTTTTCAACCGTTAGTGGAAGAATCCTTCTTTGGAGATGAGATATTTTTTTGGGGTGGCAAGTGCAGGGCCTCTGTCAGTCCTGGGTTTGTTGGACTAGCGTCAGACATGAGAAGTGCGCCTTTGTGGGAGAGGTGAATAGTGCGGATCCTGTTTCAGTCTAAAGACTGAAACAGGATCCGCACTTTTCACCGTTCCTTTCAGAATCATTTGATTCATCAGCTAGGAATGGCGATTGCTTCACCAGACCAATCGAAGGCTAGGCCAAAGTAACTCGATGTTTCCAAGAGGTGTGTGGCCCAACTTTTGAAAGAACCGCTAAGTGGAGAACTATTTGGTATTTTTCCGAAGCACTTTTCACCGTAATTGTCAGAAGGTTGGTCTCTGCATCCTTAAGCATACCAGAGTCTTCACAGACGAAACAGGCTGAGGCCCAGTAATCTTGGCATTTCCAATAGTTGGTCCTAGAGACTACCAAGAAAGTGTTCTTTTAAGTATTATTCCGTTGTGGTTTCAGCATTATTTTCAGAACCCCAGCAGGGTTCTCGCATTAGCATAAGAATCCTGCCTGGTAGTTGAGATTTCTGGGTGGGGTGTAAGTGCGGGGCTTCTGTAAGCCCTGCCTTTGATTTGTTTACCTCCAGAGTTGGAAAGTGCATATTTGCGTGAGATGGGAAAAGTGTGGATCGTGCTTCAGATTTCATCCTGACACTTTGAAATGACCAGTGTGTTGGTAATTATTTGCATTTCCATGGCGTTTGGCACAGAAATAGTCATGAGGTCGGTCTCTGCATCCTGAAGCCTATGATGCTTTTTGCAGAGAAACCTCTGCTGAGGCCCAGGTAACTTGCTATTTCCCATAGCTGGCACAGGAGCCTTGGAAGATAGGATTGTTTTCAGCATTATTTCACCATCCTTTCACCACTGTTTCAAGAACGGGAGACCTTTTCAACCGTTAGTGGAAGAATCCTTCTTTGGAGATGAGATATTTTTCTGGGGTGGCAAGTGCAGGGCCTCTGTCAGTCCTGGGTTTGTTGGACTAGCGCCAGACATGAGAAGTGCGCCTTTGTGGGACAGGTGAATAGTGCGGATCCTGTTTCAGTCTAAAGACTGAAACAGGATCCGCACTTTTCACCGTTCCTTTCAGAGTCATTTGATTCATCAGCTAGGAATGGCGATTGCTTCACCAGACCAATCGAAGGCTAGGCCAAAGTAACTCGATGTTTCCAAGAGGTGTGTGGCCCAACTTTTGAAAGAACCGCTAAGTGGAGAACTATTTGGTATTTTTCCGAAGCACTTTTCACCGTAATTGTCATAAGGTTGGTCTCTGCATCCTTAAGCATACCAGAGTCTTCACAGACGAAACAGGCTGAGGCCCAGTAATCTTGGCATTTCCAATAGTTGGTACTAGAGACTACCAAGAAAGTGTTCTTTTAAGTATTATTCCGTTGTGGTTTCAGCATTATTTTCAGAACCTGAGCAGGGTTCTCGCATTAGCATAAGAATCCTGCCTGGTAGTTGAGGTTTATGGGTGGGGTGTAAGTGTGGGGCTTCTGTCAGCCCTGCCTTTGATTTGTTTACCTCCAGAGTTGGAAAGTGCATATTTGCGTGAGATGGGAAAAGTGTGGATCGTGCTTCAGATTTCATCCTGACACTTTGAAATGACCAGTGTGTTGGTAGTTATTTGCCATTTCCATGGCGTTTGGCACAGAAATAGTCATGAGGTCGGTCTCTGCATCCTGAATCCTATGATGCTTTTTGCAGAGAAACCTCTGCTGAGGCCCAGGTAACTTGCTATTTCCGATAGCTGGCACAGGAGCCTTGGAAGATAGGATTGTTTTCAGTATTATTTCCCCATCCTTTCACCACTGTTTCAAGAACGGAAGCCCTTTTCAAACGTTAGTGGAAGAATCCTTCTTTGGAGATGAGATATTTTTCTGGGGTGGCAAGTGCAGGGCCTCTGTAAGTCCTGGGTTTGTTGGACTAGTGCCAGACATGAGAAGTGCGCCTTTGTGGGACAGGTGAATAGTGCGGATCCTGTTTCAGTCTAAAGACTGAAACAGGATCCGCACTTTTCACCGTTCCTTTCAGAATCATTTGATTCATCAGCTAGGAATGGCGATTGCTTCACCAGACCAATCGAAGGCTAGGCCAAAGTAACTCGATGTTTCCAAGAGGTGTGTGGCCCAACTTTTGAAAGAACCGCTAAGTGGAGAACTATTTGGAATTTTTCCGAAGCACTTTTCACCGTAATTGTCATAAGGTTGGTCTCTGCATCCTTAAGCATACCAGAGTCTTCACAGACGAAACAGGCTGAGGCCCAGTAATCTTGGCATTTCCAATAGTTGGTCCTAGAGACTACCAAGAAAGTGTTCTTATAAGCATTATTCCTTTGTGGTTTCAGCATTATTTTCAGTACCCCAGCAGGGTTCTGGCATTAGCATAAGAATCCTGCCTGGTAGTTGAGATTTCTGGGTGGGGTGTAAGTGCGGGGCTTCTGTCAGCCCTGCCTTTGATTTGTTTACCTCCAGAGTTGGAAAGTGCATATTTGCGTGAGATGGGAAAAGTGTGGATCGTGCTTCAGATTTCATCCTGACACTTTGAAATGACCAGTGTGTTGGTAATTATTTGCATTTCCATGGCGTTTGGCACAGAAATAGTCATGAGGTCGGTCTCTGCATCCTGAAGCCTATGATGCTTTTTGCAGAGAAACCTCTGCTGAGGCCCAGGTAACTTGCTATTTCCCATAGCTGGCACAGGAGCCTTGGAAGATAGGATTGTTTTCAGCATTATTTCACCATCCTTTCAGCACTGTTTCAAGAACGGGAGCCCTTTTCAACCGTTAGTGGAAGAATCCTTCTTTGGAGATGAGATATTTTTCTGGGGTGGCAAGTGCAGGGCCTCTGTCAGTCCTGGGTTTGTTGGACTAGCGCCAGACATGAGAAGTGCGCCTTTGTGGGACAGGTGAATAGTGCGGATCCTGTTTCAGTCTAAAGACTGAAACAGGATCCGCACTTTTCACCGTTCCTTTCAAATCATTTGATTCATCACCTAGGAATGGCGATTGCTTCACCAGACCAATCGAAGGCTAGGCCAAAGTAACTCGATGTTTCCAAGAGGTGTGTGGCCCAACTTTTGAAAGAACCGCTAAGTGGAGAACTATTTGGTATTTTTCCGAAGCACTTTTCACCGTAATTGTCATAAGGTTGGTCTCTGCATCCTTAAGCATACCAGAGTCTTCACAGACGAAACAGGCTGAGGCCCAGTAATCTTGGCATTTCCAATAGTTGGTCCTAGAGACTACCAAGAAAGTGTTCTTATAAGCATTATTCCTTTGTGGTTTCAGCATTATTTTCAGTACCCCAGCAGGGTTCTGGCATTAGCATAAGAATCCTGCCTGGTAGTTGAGATTTCTGGGTGGGGTGTAAGTGCGGGGCTTCTGTCAGCCCTGCCTTTGATTTGTTTACCTCCAGAGTTGGAAAGTGCATATTTGCGTGAGATGGGAAAAGTGTGGATCGTGCTTCAGATTTCATCCTGAGACTTTGAAATGACCAGTGTGTTGGTAATTATTTGCATTTCCATGGCGTTTGGCACAGAAATAGTCATGAGGTCGGTCTCTGCATCCTGAAGCCTATGATGCTTTTTGCAGAGAAACCTCTGCTGAGGCCCAGGTAACTTGCTATTTCCCATAGCTGGCACAGGAGCCTTGGAAGATAGGATTGTTTTCAGTATTATTTCACCATCCTTTCACCACTGTTTCAAGAACGGGAGCCCTTTTCAACCGTTAGTGGAAGAATCCTTCTTTGGAGATGAGATATTTTTCTGGGGTGGCAAGTGCAGGGCCTCTGTCAGTCCTGGGTTTGTTGGACTAGCGCCAGACATGAGAAGTGCGCCTTTGTGGGACAGGTGAATAGTGCGGATCCTGTTTCAGTCTAAAGACTGAAACAGGATCCGCACTTTTCACCGTTCCTTTCAGAATCATTTGATTCATCAGCTAGGAATGGCGATTGCTTCACCAGACCAATCGAAGGCTAGGCCAAAGTAACTCGATGTTTCCAAGAGGTGTGTGGCCCAACTTTTGAAAGAACCGCTAAGTGGAGAACTATTTGGTATTTTTCCGAAGCACTTTTCACCGTAATTGTCATAAGGTTGGTCTCTGCATCCTTAAGCATACCAGAGTCTTCACAGACGAAACAGGCTGAGGCCCAGTAATCTTGGCATTTCCAATAGTTGGTCCTAGAGACTACCAAGAAAGTGTTCTTTTAAGTATTATTCTGTTGTGGTTTCAGCATTATTTTCAGAACCCGAGCAGGGTT
This sequence comes from Lemur catta, assembly GCF_020740605.2. Taxonomy (NCBI): domain Eukaryota; kingdom Metazoa; phylum Chordata; class Mammalia; order Primates; family Lemuridae; genus Lemur; species Lemur catta. The sequence goes on along the minus strand of NC_059133.1, from coordinate 71,388,831 downwards.
CTCGCATTAGCATAAGAATCCTGCCTGGTAGTTGAGATTTCTGGGTGGGGTGTAAGTGCTGGGCTTCTGTCAGCCCTGCCTTTGATTTGTTTACCTCCAGAGTTGGAAAGCGCATATTTGCGTGAGATGGGAAAAGTGTGGATCGTGCTTCAGATTTCATCCTGAGACTTTGAAATGCCCAGTGTGTTGGTAATTATTTGCATTTCCATGGCGTTTGGCACAGAAATAGTCATGAGGTCGGTCTCTGCATCCTGAAGCCTATGATGCTTTTTGCAGAGAAACCTCTGCTGAGGCCCAGGTAACTTGCTATTTCCCATAGCTGGCACAGGAGCCTTGGAAGATAGGATTGTTTTCAGTATTATTTCACCATCCTTTCACCACTGTTTCAAGAACGGGAGCCCTTTTCAACCGTTAGTGGAAGAATCCTTCTTTGGAGATGAGATATTTTTTTGGGGTGGCAAGTGCAGGGCCTCTGTCAGTCCTGGGTTTGTTGGACTAGCGTCAGACATGAGAAGTGCGCCTTTGTGGGAGAGGTGAATAGTGCGGATCCTGTTTCAGTCTAAAGACTGAAACAGGATCCGCACTTTTCACCGTTCCTTTCAGAATCATTTGATTCATCAGCTAGGAATGGCGATTGCTTCACCAGACCAATCGAAGGCTAGGCCAAAGTAACTCGATGTTTCCAAGAGGTGTGTGGCCCAACTTTTGAAAGAACCGCTAAGTGGAGAACTATTTGGTATTTTTCCGAAGCACTTTTCACCGTAATTGTCAGAAGGTTGGTCTCTGCATCCTTAAGCATACCAGAGTCTTCACAGACGAAACAGGCTGAGGCCCAGTAATCTTGGCATTTCCAATAGTTGGTCCTAGAGACTACCAAGAAAGTGTTCTTTTAAGTATTATTCCGTTGTGGTTTCAGCATTATTTTCAGAACCCCAGCAGGGTTCTCGCATTAGCATAAGAATCCTGCCTGGTAGTTGAGATTTCTGGGTGGGGTGTAAGTGCGGGGCTTCTGTAAGCCCTGCCTTTGATTTGTTTACCTCCAGAGTTGGAAAGTGCATATTTGCGTGAGATGGGAAAAGTGTGGATCGTGCTTCAGATTTCATCCTGACACTTTGAAATGACCAGTGTGTTGGTAATTATTTGCATTTCCATGGCGTTTGGCACAGAAATAGTCATGAGGTCGGTCTCTGCATCCTGAAGCCTATGATGCTTTTTGCAGAGAAACCTCTGCTGAGGCCCAGGTAACTTGCTATTTCCCATAGCTGGCACAGGAGCCTTGGAAGATAGGATTGTTTTCAGCATTATTTCACCATCCTTTCACCACTGTTTCAAGAACGGGAGACCTTTTCAACCGTTAGTGGAAGAATCCTTCTTTGGAGATGAGATATTTTTCTGGGGTGGCAAGTGCAGGGCCTCTGTCAGTCCTGGGTTTGTTGGACTAGCGCCAGACATGAGAAGTGCGCCTTTGTGGGACAGGTGAATAGTGCGGATCCTGTTTCAGTCTAAAGACTGAAACAGGATCCGCACTTTTCACCGTTCCTTTCAGAGTCATTTGATTCATCAGCTAGGAATGGCGATTGCTTCACCAGACCAATCGAAGGCTAGGCCAAAGTAACTCGATGTTTCCAAGAGGTGTGTGGCCCAACTTTTGAAAGAACCGCTAAGTGGAGAACTATTTGGTATTTTTCCGAAGCACTTTTCACCGTAATTGTCATAAGGTTGGTCTCTGCATCCTTAAGCATACCAGAGTCTTCACAGACGAAACAGGCTGAGGCCCAGTAATCTTGGCATTTCCAATAGTTGGTACTAGAGACTACCAAGAAAGTGTTCTTTTAAGTATTATTCCGTTGTGGTTTCAGCATTATTTTCAGAACCCGAGCAGGGTTCTCGCATTAGCATAAGAATCCTGCCTGGTAGTTGAGATTTCTGGGTGGGGTGTAAGTGCAGGGCTTCTGTCAGCCCTGCCTTTGATTTGTTTACCTCCAGAGTTGGAAAGTGCATATTTGCGTGAGATGGGAAAAGTGTGGATCGTGCTTCAGATTTCATCCTGAGACTTTGAAATGACCAGTGTGTTGGTAATTATTTGCATTTCCATGGCGTTTGGCACAGAAATAGTCATGAGGTCGGTCTCTGCATCCTGAAGCCTATGATGCTTTTTGCAGAGAAACCTCTGCTGAGGCCCAGGTAACTTGCTATTTCCCATAGCTGGCACTGGAGCCTTGGAAGATAGGATTGTTTTCAGTATTATTTCACCATCCTTTCACCACTGTTTCAAGAACGGGAGCCCTTTTCAACCGTTAGTGGAAGAATCCTTCTTTGGAGATGAGATATTTTTCTGGGGTGGCAAGTGCAGGGCCTCTGTCAGTCCTGGGTTTGTTGGACTAGCGCCAGACATGAGAAGTGCGCCTTTGTGGGACAGGTGAATAGTGCTTATCCTGTTTCAGTCTAAAGACTGAAACAGGATCCGCACTTTTCACCGTTCCTTTCAGAGTCATTTGATTCATCAGCTAGGAATGGCGATTGCTTCACCAGACCAATCGAAGGCTAGGCCAAAGTAACTCGATGTTTCCAAGAGGTGTGTGGCCCAACTTTTGAAAGAACCGCTAAATGGAGAACTATGTGGTATTTTTCCGAAGCACTTTTCACCGTAATTGTCATAAGGTTGGTCTCTGCATCCTTAAGCATACCAGAGTCTTCACAGACGAAACAGGCTGAGGCCCAGTAATCTTGGCATTTCCAATAGTTGGTCCTAGAGACTACCAAGAAAGTGTTCTTTTAAGTATTATTCCGTTGTGGTTTCAGCATTATTTTCAGAACCCCAGCAGGGTTCTCGCATTAACATAAGAATCCTGCCTGGTAGTTGAGATTTCTGGGTGGGGTGTAAGTGCCGGGCCTCTGTCAGCCCTGCCTTTGATTTGTTTACCTCCAGAGTTGGAAAGTGCATATTTGCGTGAGATGGGAAAAGTGTTGATCGTGCTTAAGATTTCATCCTGACACTTTGAAATGACCAGTGTGTTGGTAATTATTTGCATTTCCATGGCGTTTGGCACAGAAATAGTCATGAGGTCGGTCTCTGCATCCTGAAGCCTATGATGCTTTTTGCAGAGAAACCTCCGCTGAGGCCCAGGTAACTTGCTATTTCCCATAGCTGGCACAGGAGCCTTGGAAGATAGGATTGTTTTCAGTATTATTTCACAATCCTTTCACCACTGTTTCAAGAACGGGAGCCCTTTTCAACCGTTAGTGGAAGAATCCTTCTTTGGAGATGAGATATTTTTCTGGGGTGGCAAGTGCAGGGCCTCTGTCAGTCCTGGGTTTGTTGGACTAGCGCCAGACATGAGAAGTGCGCCTTTGTGGGACAGGTGAATAGTGTGGATCCTGTTTCAGTCTAAAGACTGAAACAGGATCCGCACTTTTCACCATTCCTTTCAGAATCATTTGATTCATCAGCTAGGAATGGCGATTGCTTCACCAGAACAAACGAAGGCTAGGCCAAAGTAACTCGATGTTTCCAAGAGGTGTGTGGCCCAACTTTTGAAAGAACCGCTAAGTGGAGAACTATTTGGTATTTTTCCGAAGCACTTTTCACCGTAATTGTCATAAGGTTGGTCTCTGCATCCTTAAGCATACCAGAGTCTTCACAGACGAAACAGGCTGAGGCCCAGTAATCTTGGCATTTCCAATAGTTGGTCCTAGAGACTACCAAGAAAGTGTTCTTATAAGCATTATTCCTTTGTGGTTTCAGCATTATTTTCAGTACCCGAGCAGGGTTCTGGCATTAGCATAAGAATCCTGCCTGGTAGTTGAGATTTCTGGGTGGGGTGTAAGTGCGGTGCTTCTGTCAGCCCTGCGTTTGATTTGTTTACCTCCAGAGTTGGAAAGTGCATATTTGCGTGAGATGGGAAAAGTGTGGATCGTGCTTCAGATTTCATCCTGACACTTTGAAATGACCAGTGTGTTGGTAATTATTTGCCATTTCCATGGCGTTTGGCACCGTAATAGTCATGAGGTCGGTCTCTGCATCCTGAAGCCTATGATGCTTTTTGCAGAGAAACCTCTGCTGAGGCCCAGGTAACTTGCTATTTCCCATAGCTGGCACAGGAGCCTTGGAAGATAGGATTGTTTTCAGCATTATTTCACCATCCTTTCACCACTGTTTCAAGAACGGGAGCCCTTTTCAACCGTTAGTGGAAGAATCCTTCTTTGGAGATGAGATATTTTTCTGGGGTGGCAAGTGCAGGGCCTCTGTCAGTCCTGGGTTTGTTGGACTAGCGCCAGACATGAGAAGTTCGCCTTTGTGGGACAGGTGAATAGTGCGGATCCTGTTTCAGTCTAAAGACTGAAACAGGATCCGCACTTTTCACCGTTCCTTTCAGAATCATTTGATTCATCAGCTAGGAATGGCGATTGCTTCACCAGACCAATCGAAGGCTAGGCCAAAGTAACTCGATGTTTCCAAGAGGTGTGTGGCCCAACTTTTGAAAGAACCGCTAAGTGGAGAACTATTTGGTATTTTTCCGAAGCACTTTTCACCGTAATTGTCATAAGGTTGGTCTCTGCATCCTTAAGCATACCAGAGTCTTCACAGACGAAACAGGCTGAGGCCCAGTAATCTTGGCATTTCCAATAGTTGGTCCTAGAGACTACCAAGAAAGTGTTCTTTTAAGTATTATTCTGTTGTGGTTTCAGCATTATTTTCAGAACCCGAGCAGGGTTCTGGCATTAGCATAAGAATCCTGCCTGGTAGTTGAGATTTCTGGGTGGGGTGTAAGTGCAGGGCTTCTGTCAGCCCTGCCTTTGATTTGTTTACCTCCAGAGTTGGAAAGTGCATATTTGCGTGAGATGGGAAAAGTGTGGATCGTGCTTCAGATTTCATCCTGACACTTTGAAATGACCAGTGTGTTGGTAGTTATTTGCCATTTCCATGGCGTTTGGCACAGAAATAGTCATGAGGTCGGTCTCTGCATCCTGAATCCTATGATGCTTTTTGCAGAGAAACCTCTGCTGAGGCCCAGGTAACTTGCTATTTCCGATAGCTGGCACAGGAGCCTTGGAAGATAGGATTGTTTTCAGTATTATTTCCCCATCCTTTCACCACTGTTTCAAGAACGGAAGCCCTTTTCAAACGTTAGTGGAAGAATCCTTCTTTGGAGATGAGATATTTTTCTGGGGTGGCAAGTGCAGGGCCTCTGTAAGTCCTGGGTTTGTTGGACTAGTGCCAGACATGAGAAGTGCGCCTTTGTGGGACAGGTGAATAGTGCGGATCCTGTTTCAGTCTAAAGACTGAAACAGGATCCGCACTTTTCACCGTTCCTTTCAGAATCATTTGATTCATCAGCTAGGAATGGCGATTGCTTCACCAGACCAATCGAAGGCTAGGCCAAAGTAACTCGATGTTTCCAAGAGGTGTGTGGCCCAACTTTTGAAAGAACCGCTAAGTGGAGAACTATTTGGAATTTTTCCGAAGCACTTTTCACCGTAATTGTCATAAGGTTGGTCTCTGCATCCTTAAGCATACCAGAGTCTTCACAGACGAAACAGGCTGAGGCCCAGTAATCTTGGCATTTCCAATAGTTGGTCCTAGAGACTACCAAGAAAGTGTTCTTATAAGCATTATTCCTTTGTGGTTTCAGCATTATTTTCAGTACCCCAGCAGGGTTCTGGCATTAGCATAAGAATCCTGCCTGGTAGTTGAGATTTCTGGGTGGGGTGTAAGTGCGGGGCTTCTGTCAGCCCTGCCTTTGATTTGTTTACCTCCAGAGTTGGAAAGTGCATATTTGCGTGAGATGGGAAAAGTGTGGATCGTGCTTCAGATTTCATCCTGAGACTTTGAAATGACCAGTGTGTTGGTAATTATTTGCATTTCCATGGCGTTTGGCACAGAAATAGTCATGAGGTCGGTCTCTGCATCCTGAAGCCTATGATGCTTTTTGCAGAGAAACCTCTGCTGAGGCCCAGGTAACTTGCTATTTCCCATAGCTGGCACAGGAGCCTTGGAAGATAGGATTGTTTTCAGTATTATTTCACCATCCTTTCACCACTGTTTCAAGAACGGGAGCCCTTTTCAACCGTTAGTGGAAGAATCCTTCTTTGGAGATGAGATATTTTTCTGGGGTGGCAAGTGCAGGGCCTCTGTCAGTCCTGGGTTTGTTGGACTAGCACCAGACATGAGAAGTGCGCCTTTGTGGGACAGGTGAATAGTGCGGATCCTGTTTCAGTCTAAAGACTGAAACAGGATCCGCACTTTTCACCGTTCCTTTCAGAATCATTTGATTCATCAGCTAGGAATGGCGATTGCTTCACCAGACCAATCGAAGGCTAGGCCAAAGTAACTCGATGTTTCCAAGAGGTGTGTGGCCCAACTTTTGAAAGAACCGCTAAGTGGAGAACTATTTGGTATTTTTCCGAAGCACTTTTCACCGTAATTGTCATAAGGTTGGTCTCTGCATCCTTAAGCATACCAGAGTCTTCACAGACGAAACAGGCTGAGGCCCATTAATCTTGGCATTTCCAATAGTTGGTCCTAGAGACTACCAAGAAAGTGTTCTTTTAAGTATTATTCTGTTGTGGTTTCAGCATTATTTTCAGAACCCGAGCAGGGTTCTCGCATTAGCATAAGAATCCTGCCTGGTAGTTGAGATTTCTGGGTGGGGTGTAAGTGCTGGGCTTCTGTCAGCCCTGCCTTTGATTTGTTTACCTCCAGAGTTGGAAAGCGCATATTTGCGTGAGATGGGAAAAGTGTGGATCGTGCTTCAGATTTCATCCTGAGACTTTGAAATGCCCAGTGTGTTGGTAATTATTTGCATTTCCATGGCGTTTGGCACAGAAATAGTCATGAGGTCGGTCTCTGCATCCTGAAGCCTATGATGCTTTTTGCAGAGAAACCTCTGCTGAGGCCCAGGTAACTTGCTATTTCCCATAGCTGGCACAGGAGCCTTGGAAGATAGGATTGTTTTCAGTATTATTTCACCATCCTTTCACCACTGTTTCAAGAACGGGAGCCCTTTTCAACCGTTAGTGGAAGAATCCTTCTTTGGAGATGAGATATTTTTTTGGGGTGGCAAGTGCAGGGCCTCTGTCAGTCCTGGGTTTGTTGGACTAGCGTCAGACATGAGAAGTGCGCCTTTGTGGGAGAGGTGAATAGTGCGGATCCTGTTTCAGTCTAAAGACTGAAACAGGATCCGCACTTTTCACCGTTCCTTTCAGAATCATTTGATTCATCAGCTAGGAATGGCGATTGCTTCACCAGACCAATCGAAGGCTAGGCCAAAGTAACTCGATGTTTCCAAGAGGTGTGTGGCCCAACTTTTGAAAGAACCGCTAAGTGGAGAACTATTTGGTATTTTTCCGAAGCACTTTTCACCGTAATTGTCAGAAGGTTGGTCTCTGCATCCTTAAGCATACCAGAGTCTTCACAGACGAAACAGGCTGAGGCCCAGTAATCTTGGCATTTCCAATAGTTGGTCCTAGAGACTACCAAGAAAGTGTTCTTTTAAGTATTATTCCGTTGTGGTTTCAGCATTATTTTCAGAACCCCAGCAGGGTTCTCGCATTAGCATAAGAATCCTGCCTGGTAGTTGAGATTTCTGGGTGGGGTGTAAGTGCGGGGCTTCTGTAAGCCCTGCCTTTGATTTGTTTACCTCCAGAGTTGGAAAGTGCATATTTGCGTGAGATGGGAAAAGTGTGGATCGTGCTTCAGATTTCATCCTGACACTTTGAAATGACCAGTGTGTTGGTAATTATTTGCATTTCCATGGCGTTTGGCACAGAAATAGTCATGAGGTCGGTCTCTGCATCCTGAAGCCTATGATGCTTTTTGCAGAGAAACCTCTGCTGAGGCCCAGGTAACTTGCTATTTCCCATAGCTGGCACAGGAGCCTTGGAAGATAGGATTGTTTTCAGCATTATTTCACCATCCTTTCACCACTGTTTCAAGAACGGGAGACCTTTTCAACCGTTAGTGGAAGAATCCTTCTTTGGAGATGAGATATTTTTCTGGGGTGGCAAGTGCAGGGCCTCTGTCAGTCCTGGGTTTGTTGGACTAGCGCCAGACATGAGAAGTGCGCCTTTGTGGGACAGGTGAATAGTGCGGATCCTGTTTCAGTCTAAAGACTGAAACAGGATCCGCACTTTTCACCGTTCCTTTCAGAGTCATTTGATTCATCAGCTAGGAATGGCGATTGCTTCACCAGACCAATCGAAGGCTAGGCCAAAGTAACTCGATGTTTCCAAGAGGTGTGTGGCCCAACTTTTGAAAGAACCGCTAAGTGGAGAACTATTTGGTATTTTTCCGAAGCACTTTTCACCGTAATTGTCATAAGGTTGGTCTCTGCATCATTAAGCATACCAGAGTCTTCACAGACGAAACAGGCTGAGGCCCAGTAATCTTGGCATTTCCAATAGTTGGTACTAGAGACTACCAAGAAAGTGTTCTTTTAAGTATTATTCCGTTGTGGTTTCAGCATTATTTTCAGAACCCGAGCAGGGTTCTCGCATTAGCATAAGAATCCTGCCTGGTAGTTGAGATTTCTGGGTGGGGTGTAAGTGCAGGGCTTCTGTCAGCCCTGCCTTTGATTTGTTTACCTCCAGAGTTGGAAAGTGCATATTTGCGTGAGATGGGAAAAGTGTGGATCGTGCTTCAGATTTCATCCTGAGACTTTGAAATGACCAGTGTGTTGGTAATTATTTGCATTTCCATGGCGTTTGGCACAGAAATAGTCATGAGGTCGGTCTCTGCATCCTGAAGCCTATGATGCTTTTTGCAGAGAAACCTCTGCTGAGGCCCAGGTAACTTGCTATTTCCCATAGCTGGCACTGGAGCCTTGGAAGATAGGATTGTTTTCAGTATTATTTCACCATCCTTTCACCACTGTTTCAAGAACGGGAGCCCTTTTCAACCGTTAGTGGAAGAATCCTTCTTTGGAGATGAGATATTTTTCTGGGGTGGCAAGTGCAGGGCCTCTGTCAGTCCTGGGTTTGTTGGACTAGCGCCAGACATGAGAAGTGCGCCTTTGTGGGACAGGTGAATAGTGCTTATCCTGTTTCAGTCTAAAGACTGAAACAGGATCCGCACTTTTCACCGTTCCTTTCAGAGTCATTTGATTCATCAGCTAGGAATGGCGATTGCTTCACCAGACCAATCGAAGGCTAGGCCAAAGTAACTCGATGTTTCCAAGAGGTGTGTGGCCCAACTTTTGAAAGAACCGCTAAATGGAGAACTATGTGGTATTTTTCCGAAGCACTTTTCACCGTAATTGTCATAAGGTTGGTCTCTGCATCCTTAAGCATACCAGAGTCTTCACAGACGAAACAGGCTGAGGCCCAGTAATCTTGGCATTTCCAATAGTTGGTCCTAGAGACTACCAAGAAAGTGTTCTTTTAAGTATTATTCCGTTGTGGTTTCAGCATTATTTTCAGAACCCCAGCAGGGTTCTCGCATTAACATAAGAATCCTGCCTGGTAGTTGAGATTTCTGGGTGGGGTGTAAGTGCCGGGCCTCTGTCAGCCCTGCCTTTGATTTGTTTACCTCCAGAGTTGGAAAGTGCATATTTGCGTGAGATGGGAAAAGTGTGGATCGTGCTTCAGATTTCATCCTGACACTTTGAAATGACCAGTGTGTTGGTAATTATTTGCATTTCCATGGCGTTTGGCACAGAAATAGTCATGAGGTCGGTCTCTGCATCCTGAAGCCTATGATGCTTTTTGCAGAGAAACCTCTGCTGAGGCCCAGGTAACTTGCTATTTCCCATAGCTGGCACAGGAGCCTTGGAAGATAGGATTGTTTTCAGTATTATTTCACCATCCTTTCACCACTGTTTCAAGAACGGGAGCCCTTTTCAACCGTTAGTGGAAGAATCCTTCTTTGGAGATGAGATATTTTTCTGGGGTGGCAAGTGCAGGGCCTCTGTCAGTCCTGGGTTTGTTGGACTAGCGCCAGACATGAGAAGTGCGCCTTTGTGGGACAGGTGAATAGTGCGGATCCTGTTTCAGTCTAAAGACTGAAACAGGATCCGCACTTTTCACCGTTCCTTTCAGAATCATTTGATTCATCAGCTAGGAATGGCGATTGCTTCACCAGACCAATCGAAGGCTAGGCCAAAGTAACTCGATGTTTCCAAGAGGTGTGTGGCCCAACTTTTGAAAGAACCGCTAAGTAGAGAACTATTTGGTATTTTTCTGAAGCACTTTTCACCGTAATTGTCATAAGGTTGGTCTCTGCATCCTTAAGCATACCAGAGTCTTCACAGATGAAACAGGCTGAGGCCCAGTAATCTTGGCATTTCCAATAGTTGGTCCTAGAGACTACCAAGAAAGTGTTCTTTTAAGTATTATTCTGTTGTGGTTTCAGCATTATTTTCAGAACCCGAGCAGGGTTCTGGCATTAGCATAAGAATCCTGCCTGGTACTTGAGAATTCTGGGTGGGGTGTAAGTGCTGGGCTTCTGTCAGCCCTGCCTTTGATTTGTTTACCTCCAGAGTTGGAAAGTGCATATTTGCCTGAGATGGGAAAAGTGTGGATCGTGCTTCAGATTTCATCCTGAGACTTTGAAATGACCAGTGTGTTGGTAATTATTTGCATTTCCATGGCGTTTGGCACAGAAATAGTCATGAGGTCGGTCTCTGCATCCTGAAGCCTATGATGCTTTTTGCAGAGAAACCTCTGCTGAGGCCCAGGTAACTTGCTATTTCCCATAGCTGGCACAGGAGCCTTGGAAGATAGGATTGTTTTCAGTATTATTTCACCATCCTTTCACCACTGTTTCAAGAACGGGAGCCCTTTTCAACCGTTAGTGGAAGAATCCTTCTTTGGAGATGAGATATTTTTCTGGGGTGGCAAGTGCAGGGCCTCTGTCAGTCCTGGGTTTGTTGGACTAGCGCCAGACATGAGAAGTGCGCCTTTGTGGGACAGGTGAATAGTGCGGATCCTGTTTCAGTCTAAAGACTGAAACAGGATCCGCACTTTTCACCGTTCCTTTCAGAATCATTTGATTCATCAGCTAGGAATGGCGATTGCTTCACCAGACCAATCGAAGGCTAGGCCAAAGTAACTCGATGTTTCCAAGAGGTGTGTGGCCCAACTTTTGAAAGAACCGCTAAGTGGAGAACTATTTGGTATTTTTCCGAAGCACTTTTCACCGTAATTGTCAGAAGGTTGGTCTCTGCCTCCTTAAGCATAGCAGAGTCTTCACAGACGAAACAGGCTGAGGCCCAGTAATCTTGGCATTTCCAATAGTTGGTCCTAGAGACTACCAAGAAAGTGTTCTTTTAAGTATTATTCTGTTGTGGTTTCAGCATTATTTTCAGAACCCGAGCAGGGTTCTGGCATTAGCATAAGAATCCTGCCTGGTAGTTGAGATTTCTGGGTGGGGTGTAAGTGCGGGGCTTCTGTCAGCCCTGCCTTTGATTTGTTTACCTCCAGAGTTGGAAAGTGCATATTTGCGTGAGATGGGAAAAGTGTTGATCGTGCTTAAGATTTCATCCTGACACTTTGAAATGACCAGTGTGTTGGTAATTATTTGCATTTCCATGGCGTTTGGCACAGAAATAGTCATGAGGTCGGTCTCTGCATCCTGAAGCCTATGATGCTTTTTGCAGAGAAACCTCTGCTGAGGCCCAGGTAACTTGCTATTTCCCATAGCTGGCACAGGAGCCTTGGAAGATAGGATTGTTTTCAGTATTATTTCACAATCCTTTCACCACTGTTTCAAGAACGGGAGCCCTTTTCAACCGTTAGTGGAAGAATCCTTCTTTGGAGATGAGATATTTTTCTGGGGTGGCAAGTGCAGGGCCTCTGTCAGTCCTGGGTTTGTTGGACTAGCGCCAGACATGAGAAGTGCGCCTTTGTGGGACAGGTGAATAGTGTGGATCCTGTTTCAGTCTAAAGACTGAAACAGGATCCGCACTTTTCACCATTCCTTTCAGAATCATTTGATTCATCAGCTAGGAATGGCGATTGCTTCACCAGAACAATCGAAGGCTAGGCCAAAGTAACTCGATGTTTCCAAGAGGTGTGTGGCCCAACTTTTGAAAGAACCGCTAAGTGGAGAACTATTTGGTATTTTTCCGAAGCACTTTTCACCGTAATTGTCATAAGGTTGGTCTCTGCATCCTTAAGCATACCAGAGTCTTCACAGACGAAACAGGCTGAGGCCCAGTAATCTTGGCATTTCCAATAGTTGGTCCTAGAGACTACCAAGAAAGTGTTCTTATAAGCATTATTCCTTTGTGGTTTCAGCATTATTTTCAGTACCCGAGCAGGGTTCTGGCATTAGCATAAGAATCCTGCCTGGTAGTTGAGATTTCTGGGTGGGGTGTAAGTGCGGGGCTTCTGTCAGCCCTGCGTTTGATTTGTTTACCTCCAGAGTTGGAAAGTGCATATTTGCGTGAGATGGGAAAAGTGTGGATCGTGCTTCAGATTTCATCCTGACACTTTGAAATGACCAGTGTGTTGGTAATTATTTGCCATTTCCATGGCGTTTGGCACCGTAATAGTCATGAGGTCGGTCTCTGCATCCTGAAGCCTATGATGCTTTTTGCAGAGAAACCTCTGCTGAGGCCCAGGTAACTTGCTATTTCCCATAGCTGGCACAGGAGCCTTGGAAGATAGGATTGTTTTCAGCATTATTTCACCATCCTTTCACCACTGTTTCAAGAACGGGAGCCCTTTTCAACCGTTAGTGGAAGAATCCTTCTTTGGAGATGAGATATTTTTCTGGGGTGGCAAGTGCAGGGCCTCTGTCAGTCCTGGGTTTGTTGGACTAGCGCCAGACATGAGAAGTTCGCCTTTGTGGGACAGGTGAATAGTGCGGATCCTGTTTCAGTCTAAAGACTGAAACAGGATCCGCACTTTTCACCGTTCCTTTCAGAATCATTTGATTCATCAGCTAGGAATGGCGATTGCTTCACCAGACCAATCGAAGGCTAGGCCAAAGTAACTCGATGTTTCCAAGAGGTGTGTGGCCCAACTTTTGAAAGAACCGCTAAGTGGAGAACTATTTGGTATTTTTCCGAAGCACTTTTCACCGTAATTGTCATAAGGTTGGTCTCTGCATCCTTAAGCATACCAGAGTCTTCACAGACGAAACAGGCTGAGGCCCAGTAATCTTGGCATTTCCAATAGTTGGTCCTAGAGACTACCAAGAAAGTGTTCTTTTAAGTATTATTCTGTTGTGGTTTCAGCATTATTTTCAGAACCCGAGCAGGGTTCTGGCATTAGCATAAGAATCCTGCCTGGTAGTTGAGATTTCTGGGTGGGGTGTAAGTGCAGGGCTTCTGTCAGCCCTGCCTTTGATTTGTTTACCTCCAGAGTTGGAAAGTGCATATTTGCGTGAGATGGGAAAAGTGTGGATCGTGCTTCAGATTTCATCCTGACACTTTGAAATGACCAGTGTGTTGGTAATTATTTGCATTTCCATGGCGTTTGGCACAGAAAGAGTCATGAGGTCGGTCTCTGCATCCTGAAGCCTATGATGCTTTTTGCAGAGAAACCTCTGCTGAGGCCAAGGTAACTTGCTATTTCCCATAGCTGGCACAGGAGCCTTGGAAGATAGGATTGTTTTCAGTATTATTTCACCATCCTTTCACCACTGTTTCAAGAACGGGAGCCCTTTTCAACCGTTAGTGGAAGAATCCTTCTTTGGAGATGAGATATTTTTCTGGGGTGGCAAGTGCAGGGCCTCTGTCAGTCCTGGGTTTGTTGGACTAGCGCCAGACATGAGAAGTGCGCCTTTGTGGGACAGGTGAATAGTGCGGATCCTGTTTCAGTCTAAAGACTGAAACAGGATCCGCACTTTTCACCGTTCCTTTCAGAATCATTTGATTCATCAGCTAGGAATGGCGATTGCTTCACCAGACCAATCGAAGGCTAGGCCAAAGTAACTCGATGTTTCCAAGAGGTGTGTGGCCCAACTTTTGAAAGAACCGCTAAGTGGAGAACTATTTGGTATTTTTCTGAAGCACTTTTCACCGCAATTGTCATAAGGTTGGTCTCTGCATCCTTAAGCATACCAGAGTCTTCACAGATGAAACAGGCTGAGGCCCAGTAATCTTGGCATTTCCAATAGTTGGTCCTAGAGACTACCAAGAAAGTGTTCTTTTAAGTATTATTCTGTTGTGGTTTCAGCATTATTTTCAGAACCCGAGCAGGGTTCTCGCATTAGCATAAGAATCCTGCCTGGTAGTTGAGATTTCTGGGTGGGGTGTAAGTGCTGGGCTTCTGTCAGCCCTGCCTTTGATTTGTTTACCTCCAGAGTTGGAAAGTGCATATTTGCGTGAGATGGGAAAAGTGTGGATCGTGCTTCAGATTTCATCCTGAGACTTTGAAATGACCAGTGTGTTGGTAATTATTTGCATTTCCATGGCGTTTGGCACAGAAATAGTCATGAGGTCGGTCTCTGCATCCTGAAGCCTATGATGCTTTTTGCAGAGAAACCTCTGCTGAGGCCCAGGTAACTTGCTATTTCCCATAGCTGGCACAGGAGCCTTGGAAGATAGGATTGTTTTCAGTATTATTTCACCATCCTTTCACCACTGTTTCAAGAACGGGAGCCCTTTTCAACCGTTAGTGGAAGAATCCTTCTTTGGAGATGAGATATTTTTCTGGGGTGGCAAGTGCAGGGCCTCTGTCAGTCCTGGGTTTGTTGGACTAGCGCCAGACATGAGAAGTGCGCCTTTGTGGGACAGGTGAATAGTGCGGATCCTGTTTCAGTCTAAGGACTGAAACAGGATCCGCACTTTTCACCGTTCCTTTCAGAATCATTTGATTCATCAGCTAGGAATGGCGATTGCTTCACCAGACCAATCGAAGGCTAGGCCAAAGTAACTCGATGTTTCCAAGAGGTGTGTGGCCCAACTTTTGAAAGAACCGCTAAGTGGAGAACTATTTGGTATTTTTCCGAAGCACTTTTCACCGTAATTGTCAGAAGGTTGGTCTCTGCCTCCTTAAGCATAGCAGAGTCTTCACAGACGAAACAGGCTGAGGCCCAGTAATCTTGGCATTTCCAATAGTTGGTCCTAGAGACTACCAAGAAAGTGTTCTTTTAAGTATTATTCTGTTGTGGTTTCAGCATTATTTTCAGAACCCGAGCAGGGTTCTGGCATTAGCATAAGAATCCTGCCTGGTAGTTGAGATTTCTGGGTGGGGTGTAAGTGCGGGGCTTCTGTCAGCCCTGCCTTTGATTTGTTTACCTCCAGAGTTGGAAAGTGCATATTTGCGTGAGATGGGAAAAGTGTTGATCGTGCTTAAGATTTCATCCTGACACTTTGAAATGACCAGTGTGTTGGTAATTATTTGCATTTCCATGGCGTTTGGCACAGAAATAGTCATGAGGTCGGTCTCTGCATCCTGAAGCCTATGATGCTTTTTGCAGAGAAACCTCTGCTGAGGCCCAGGTAACTTGCTATTTCCCATAGCTGGCACAGGAGCCTTGGAAGATAGGATTGTTTTCAGTATTATTTCACAATCCTTTCACCACTGTTTCAAGAACGGGAGCCCTTTTCAACCGTTAGTGGAAGAATCCTTCTTTGGAGATGAGATATTTTTCTGGGGTGGCAAGTGCAGGGCCTCTGTCAGTCCTGGGTTTGTTGGACTAGCGCCAGACATGAGAAGTGCGCCTTTGTGGGACAGGTGAATAGTGTGGATCCTGTTTCAGTCTAAAGACTGAAACAGGATCCGCACTTTTCACCATTCCTTTCAGAATCATTTGATTCATCAGCTAGGAATGGCGATTGCTTCACCAGAACAATCGAAGGCTAGGCCAAAGTAACTCGATGTTTCCAAGAGGTGTGTGGCCCAACTTTTGAAAGAACCGCTAAGTGGAGAACTATTTGGTATTTTTCCGAAGCACTTTTCACCGTAATTGTCATAAGGTTGGTCTCTGCATCCTTAAGCATACCAGAGTCTTCACAGACGAAACAGGCTGAGGCCCAGTAATCTTGGCATTTCCAATAGTTGGTACTAGAGACTACCAAGAAAGTGTTCTTTTAAGTATTATTCCGTTGTGGTTTCAGCATTATTTTCAGAACCCGAGCAGGGTTCTCGCATTAGCATAAGAATCCTGCCTGGTAGTTGAGATTTCTGGGTGGGGTGTAAGTGCAGGGCTTCTGTCAGCCCTGCCTTTGATTTGTTTACCTCCAGAGTTGGAAAGTGCATATTTGCGTGAGATGGGAAAAGTGTGGATCGTGCTTCAGATTTCATCCTGAGACTTTGAAATGACCAGTGTGTTGGTAATTATTTGCATTTCCATGGCGTTTGGCACAGAAATAGTCATGAGGTCGGTCTCTGCATCCTGAAGCCTATGATGCTTTTTGCAGAGAAACCTCTGCTGAGGCCCAGGTAACTTGCTATTTCCCATAGCTGGCACTGGAGCCTTGGAAGATAGGATTGTTTTCAGTATTATTTCACCATCCTTTCACCACTGTTTCAAGAACGGGAGCCCTTTTCAACCGTTAGTGGAAGAATCCTTCTTTGGAGATGAGATATTTTTCTGGGGTGGCAAGTGCAGGGCCTCTGTCAGTCCTGGGTTTGTTGGACTAGCGCCAGACATGAGAAGTGCGCCTTTGTGGGACAGGTGAATAGTGCTTATCCTGTTTCAGTCTAAAGACTGTAACAGGATCCGCACTTTTCACCGTTCCTTTCAGAGTCATTTGATTCATCAGCTAGGAATGGCGATTGCTTCACCAGACCAATCGAAGGCTAGGCCAAAGTAACTCGATGTTTCCAAGAGGTGTGTGGCCCAACTTTTGAAAGAACCGCTAAATGGAGAACTATTTGGTATTTTTCCGAAGCACTTTTCACCGTAATTGTCATAAGGTTGGTCTCTGCATCCTTAAGCATACCAGAGTCTTCACAGACGAAACAGGCTGAGGCCCAGTAATCTTGGCATTTCCAATAGTTGGTCCTAGAGACTACCAAGAAAGTGTTCTTTTAAGTATTATTCCGTTGTGGTTTCAGCATTATTTTCAGAACCCCAGCAGGGTTCTCGCATTAGCATAAGAATCCTGCCTGGTAGTTGAGATTTCTGGGTGGGGTGTAAGTGCCAGGCCTCTGTCAGCCCTGCCTTTGATTTGTTTACCTCCAGAGTTGGAAAGTGCATATTTGCGTGAGATGGGAAAAGTGTGGATCGTGCTTCAGATTTCATCCTGACACTTTGAAATGACCAGTGTGTTGGTAATTATTTGCATTTCCATGGCGTTTGGCACAGAAATAGTCATGAGGTCCGTCTCTGCATCCTTAAGCCTATGATGCTTTTTGCAGAGAAACCTCTGCTGAGGCCCAGGTAACTTGCTATTTCCCATAGCTGGCACAGGAGCCTTGGAAGATAGGATTGTTTTCAGTATTATTTCACCATTTTTTCACCACTGTTTCAAGAACGGGAGCCCTTTTCAACCGTTAGTGGAAGAATCCTTCTTGGAGATGAGGTATTTTTCTGGGGTGGCAAGTGCAGGGCCTCTGTCAGTCCTGGGTTTGTTGGACTAGCGCCAGACATGAGAAGTGCGCCTTTGTGGGACAGGTGTATAATGCGGATCCTGTTTCAGTCTAAAGACTGAAACAGGATCCGCACTTTTCACCGTTCCTTTCAGAATCATTTGATTCATCAGCTAGGAATGGCGATTGCTTCACCAGAGCAATCGAAGGCTAGGCCAAAGTAACTCGAAGTTTCCAAGAGGTGTGTGGCCCAACTTTTGAAAGAACCGCTAAGTGGAGAACTATTTGGTATTTTTCCGAAGCACTTTTCACCGTAATTGTCATAAGGTTGGTCTCTGCATCCTTAAGCATACCAGAGTCTTCACAGACGAAACAGGCTGAGGCCCAGTAATCTTGGCATTTCCAATAGTTGGTCCTAGAGACTACCAAGAAAGTGTTCTTATAAGCATTATTCCTTTGTGGTTTCAGCATTATTTTCAGTACCCGAGCAGGGTTCTGGCATTAGCATAAGAATCCTGCCTGGTAGTTGAGATTTCTGGGTGGGGTGTAAGTGCGGGGCTTCTGTCAGCCCTGCCTTTGATTTGTTTACCTCCAGAGTTGGAAAGTGCATATTTGCGTGAGATGGGAAAAGTGTGGATCGTGCTTCAGATTTCATCCTGACACTTTGAAATGACCAGTGTGTTGGTAATTATTTGCATTTCCATGGCGTTTGGCACAGAAATAGTCATGAGGTCGGTCTCTGCATCCTGAAGCCTATGATGCTTTTTGCAGAGAAACCTCTGCTGAGGCCCAGGTAACTTGCTATTTCCCATAGCTGGCACAGGAGCTTTGGAAGATAGGATTGTTTTCAGTATTATTTCACCATCCTTTCACCACTGTTTCAAGAACGGGAGCCCTTTTCAACCGTTAGTGGAAGAATCCTTCTTTGGAGATGAAATATTTTTCTGGGGTGGCAAGTGCAGGGCCTCTGTCAGTCCTGGGTTTGTTGGACTAGCGCCAGACATGAGAAGTGCGCCTTTGTGGGACAGGTGAATAGTGCGGATCCTGTTTCAGTCTAAAGACTGAAACAGGATCCGCACTTTCCCCGTTCCTTTCAGAATCATTTGATTCATCAGCTAGGAATGGCGATTGCTTCACCAGACCAATAGAAGGCTAGGCCAAAGTAACTCGATGTTTCCAAGAGGTGTGTGGCCCAACTTTTGAAAGAACCGCTAAGTGGAGAACTATTTGGTATTTTTCCGAAGCACTTTTCACCGTAATTGTCATAAGGTTGGTCTCTGCATCCTTAAGCATACCAGAGTCTTCACAGACGAAACAGGCTGAGGCCCAGTAATCTTGGCATTTCCAATAGTTGGTACTAGAGACTACCAAGAAAGTGTTCTTTTAAGTATTATTCCGTTGTGGTTTCAGCATTATTTTCAGAACCCCAGCAGGGTTCTCGCATTAGCATAAGAATCCTGCCTGGTAGTTGAGATTTCTGGGTGGGGTGTAAGTGCAGGGCTTCTGTCAGCCCTGCCTTTGATTTGTTTACCTCCAGAGTTGGAAAGTGCATATTTGCGTGAGATGGGAAAAGTGTGGATCGTGCTTCAGATTTCATCCTGAGACTTTGAAATGACCAGTGTGTTGGTAATTATTTGCATTTCCATGGCGTTTGGCACAGAAATAGTCATGAGGTCGGTCTCTGCATCCTGAAGCCTATGATGCTTTTTGCAGAGAAACCTCTGCTGAGGCCCAGGTAACTTGCTATTTCCCATAGCTGGCAC
This sequence comes from Lemur catta, assembly GCF_020740605.2. Taxonomy (NCBI): domain Eukaryota; kingdom Metazoa; phylum Chordata; class Mammalia; order Primates; family Lemuridae; genus Lemur; species Lemur catta. The sequence continues at coordinate 71,369,644 of NC_059133.1, read as the reverse complement.
TGGAGCCTTGGAAGATAGGATTGTTTTCAGTATTATTTCACCATCCTTTCACCACTGTTTCAAGAACGGGAGCCCTTTTCAACCGTTAGTGGAAGAATCCTTCTTTGGAGATGAGATATTTTTCTGGGGTGGCAAGTGCAGGGCCTCTGTCAGTCCTGGGTTTGTTGGACTAGCGCCAGACATGAGAAGTGCGCCTTTGTGGGAAAGGTGAATAGTGCTTATCCTGTTTCAGTCTAAAGACTGAAACAGGATCCGCACTTTTCACCGTTCCTTTCAGAGTCATTTGATTCATCAGCTAGGAATGGCGATTGCTTCACCAGACCAATCGAAGGCTAGGCCAAAGTAACTCGATGTTTCCAAGAGGTGTGTGGCCCAACTTTTGAAAGAACCGCTAAATGGAGAACTATTTGGTATTTTTCCGAAGCACTTTTCACCGTAATTGTCATAAGGTTGGTCTCTGCATCCTTAAGCATACCAGAGTCTTCACAGACGAAACAGGCTGAGGCCCAGTAATCTTGGCATTTCCAATAGTTGGTCCTAGAGACTACCAAGAAAGTGTTCTTTTAAGTATTATTCCGTTGTGGTTTCAGCATTATTTTCAGAACCCGAGCAGGGTTCTCGCATTAGCATAAGAATCCTGCCTGGTAGTTGAGATTTCTGGGTGGGGTGTAAGTGCCAGGCCTCTGTCAGCCCTGCCTTTGATTTGTTTACCTCCAGAGTTGGAAAGTGCATATTTGCGTGAGATGGGAAAAGTGTGGATCGTCCTTCAGATTTCATCCTGACACTTTGAAATGACCAGTGTGTTGGTAATTATTTGCATTTCCATGGCGTTTGGCACAGAAATAGTCATGAGGTCCGTCTCTGCATCCTTAAGCCTATGATGCTTTTTGCAGAGAAACCTCTGCTGAGGCCCAGGTAACTTGCTATTTCCCATAGCTGGCACAGGAGCCTTGGAAGATAGGAATGTTTTCAGTATTATTTCACCATTTTTTCACCACTGTTTCAAGAACGGGAGCCCTTTTCAACCGTTAGTGGAAGAATCCTTCTTTGGAGATGAGGTATTTTTCTGGGGTGGCAAGTGCAGGGCCTCTGTCAGTCCTGGGTTTGTTGGACTAGCGCCAGACATGAGAAGTGCGCCTTTGTGGGACAGGTGTATAATGCGGATCCTGTTTCAGTCTAAAGACTGAAACAGGATCCGCACTTTTCACCGTTCCTTTCAGAATCATTTGATTCATCAGCTAGGAATGGCGATTGCTTCACCAGAGCAATCGAAGGCTAGGCCAAAGTAACTCGATGTTTCCAAGAGGTGTGTGGCCCAACTTTTGAAAGAACCGCTAAGTGGAGAACTATTTGGTATTTTTCCGAAGCACTTTTCACCGTAATTGTCATAAGGTTGGTCTCTGCATCCTTAAGCATACCAGAGTCTTCACAGACGAAACAGGCTGAGGCCCAGTAATCTTGGCATTTCCAATAGTTGGTCCTAGAGACTACCAAGAAAGTGTTCTTATAAGCATTATTCCTTTGTGGTTTCTGCATTATTTTCAGTACCCGAGCAGGGTTCTGGCATTAGCATAAGAATCCTGCCTGGTAGTTGAGATTTCTGGGTGGGGTGTAAGTGCGGGGCTTCTGTCAGCCCTGCCTTTGATTTGTTTACCTCCAGAGTTGGAAAGTGCATATTTGCGTGAGATGGGAAAAGTGTGGATCGTGCTTCAGATTTCATCCTGACACTTTGAAATGACCAGTGTGTTGGTAATTATTTGCATTTCCATGGCGTTTGGCACAGAAATAGTCATGAGGTCGGTCTCTGCATCCTGAAGCCTATGATGCTTTTTGCAGAGAAACCTCTGCTGAGGCCCAGGTAACTTGCTATTTCCCATAGCTGGCACAGGAGCCTTGGAAGATAGGATTGTTTTCAGTATTATTTCACCATCCTTTCACCACTGTTTCAAGAACGGGAGCCCTTTTCAACCGTTAGTGGAAGAATCCTTCTTTGGAGATGAAATATTTTTCTGGGGTGGCAAGTGCAGGGCCTCTGTCAGTCCTGGGTTTGTTGGACTAGCGCCAGACATGAGAAGTGCGCCTTTGTGGGACAGGTGAATAGTGCGGATCCTGTTTCAGTCTAAAGACTGAAACAGGATCCGCACTTTCCCCGTTCCTTTCAGAATCATTTGATTCATCAGCTAGGAATGGCGATTGCTTCACCAGACCAATAGAAGGCTAGGCCAAAGTAACTCGATGTTTCCAAGAGGTGTGTGGCCCAACTTTTGAAAGAACCGCTAAGTGGAGAACTATTTGGTATTTTTCCGAAGCACTTTTCACCGTAATTGTCATAAGGTTGGTCTCTGCATCCTTAAGCATACCAGAGTCTTCACAGACGAAACAGGCTGAGGCCCAGTAATCTTGGCATTTCCAATAGTTGGTACTAGAGACTACCAAGAAAGTGTTCTTTTAAGTATTATTCCGTTGTGGTTTCAGCATTATTTTCAGAACCCCAGCAGGGTTCTCGCATTAGCATAAGAATCCTGCCTGGTAGTTGAGATTTCTGGGTGGGGTGTAAGTGCAGGGCTTCTGTCAGCCCTGCCTTTGATTTGTTTACCTCCAGAGTTGGAAAGTGCATATTTGCGTGAGATGGGAAAAGTGTGGATCGTGCTTCAGATTTCATCCTGAGACTTTGAAATGACCAGTGTGTTGGTAATTATTTGCATTTCCATGGCGTTTGGCACAGAAATAGTCATGAGGTCAGTCTCTGCATCCTGAAGCCTATGATGCTTTTTGCAGAGAAACCTCTGCTGAGGCCCAGGTAACTTGCTATTTCCCATAGCTGGCACTGGAGCCTTGGAAGATAGGATTGTTTTCAGTATTATTTCACCATCCTTTCACCACTGTTTCAAGAACGGGAGCCCTTTTCAACCGTTAGTGGAAGAATCCTTCTTTGGAGATGAGATATTTTTCTGGGGTGGCAAGTGCAGGGCCTCTGTCAGTCCTGGGTTTGTTGGACTAGCGCCAGACATGAGAAGTGCGCCTTTGTGGGAAAGGTGAATAGTGCTTATCCTGTTTCAGTCTAAAGACTGAAACAGGATCCGCACTTTTCACCGTTCCTTTCAGAGTCATTTGATTCATCAGCTAGGAATGGCGATTGCTTCACCAGACCAATCGAAGGCTAGGCCAAAGTAACTCGATGTTTCCAAGAGGTGTGTGGCCCAACTTTTGAAAGAACCGCTAAATGGAGAACTATTTGGTATTTTTCCGAAGCACTTTTCACCGTAATTGTCATAAGGTTGGTCTCTGCATCCTTAAGCATACCAGAGTCTTCACAGACGAAACAGGCTGAGGCCCAGTAATCTTGGCATTTCCAATAGTTGGTCCTAGAGACTACCAAGAAAGTGTTCTTTTAAGTATTATTCCGTTGTGGTTTCAGCATTATTTTCAGAACCCGAGCAGGGTTCTCGCATTAGCATAAGAATCCTGCCTGGTAGTTGAGATTTCTGGGTGGGGTGTAAGTGCCAGGCCTCTGTCAGCCCTGCCTTTGATTTGTTTACCTCCAGAGTTGGAAAGTGCATATTTGCGTGAGATGGGAAAAGTGTGGATCGTCCTTCAGATTTCATCCTGACACTTTGAAATGACCAGTGTGTTGGTAATTATTTGCATTTCCATGGCGTTTGGCACAGAAATAGTCATGAGGTCCGTCTCTGCATCCTTAAGCCTATGATGCTTTTTGCAGAGAAACCTCTGCTGAGGCCCAGGTAACTTGCTATTTCCCATAGCTGGCACAGGAGCCTTGGAAGATAGGAATGTTTTCAGTATTATTTCACCATTTTTTCACCACTGTTTCAAGAACGGGAGCCCTTTTCAACCGTTAGTGGAAGAATCCTTCTTTGGAGATGAGGTATTTTTCTGGGGTGGCAAGTGCAGGGCCTCTGTCAGTCCTGGGTTTGTTGGACTAGCGCCAGACATGAGAAGTGCGCCTTTGTGGGACAGGTGTATAATGCGGATCCTGTTTCAGTCTAAAGACTGAAACAGGATCCGCACTTTTCACCGTTCCTTTCAGAATCATTTGATTCATCAGCTAGGAATGGCGATTGCTTCACCAGAGCAATCGAAGGCTAGGCCAAAGTAACTCGATGTTTCCAAGAGGTGTGTGGCCCAACTTTTGAAAGAACCGCTAAGTGGAGAACTATTTGGTATTTTTCCGAAGCACTTTTCACCGTAATTGTCATAAGGTTGGTCTCTGCATCCTTAAGCATACCAGAGTCTTCACAGACGAAACAGGCTGAGGCCCAGTAATCTTGGCATTTCCAATAGTTGGTCCTAGAGACTACCAAGAAAGTGTTCTTATAAGCATTATTCCTTTGTGGTTTCTGCATTATTTTCAGTACCCGAGCAGGGTTCTGGCATTAGCATAAGAATCCTGCCTGGTAGTTGAGATTTCTGGGTGGGGTGTAAGTGCGGGGCTTCTGTCAGCCCTGCCTTTGATTTGTTTACCTCCAGAGTTGGAAAGTGCATATTTGCGTGAGATGGGAAAAGTGTGGATCGTGCTTCAGATTTCATCCTGACACTTTGAAATGACCAGTGTGTTGGTAATTATTTGCATTTCCATGGCGTTTGGCACAGAAATAGTCATGAGGTCGGTCTCTGCATCCTGAAGCCTATGATGCTTTTTGCAGAGAAACCTCTGCTGAGGCCCAGGTAACTTGCTATTTCCCATAGCTGGCACAGGAGCCTTGGAAGATAGGATTGTTTTCAGTATTATTTCACCATCCTTTCACCACTGTTTCAAGAACGGGAGCCCTTTTCAACCGTTAGTGGAAGAATCCTTCTTTGGAGATGAAATATTTTTCTGGGGTGGCAAGTGCAGGGCATCTGTCAGTCCTGGGTTTGTTGGACTAGTGCCAGACATGAGAAGTGCGCCTTTGTGGGACAGGTGAATAGTGCGGATCCTGTTTCAGTCTAAAGACTGAAACAGGATCCGCACTTTTCACCGTTCCTTTCAGAATCATTTGATTCATCAGCTAGGAATGGCGATTGCTTCACCAGACCAATCGAAGGCTAGGCCAAAGTAACTCGATGTTTCCAAGAGGTGTGTGGCCCAACTATTGAAAGAACCGCTAAGTGGAGAACTATTTGGTATTTTTCCGAAGCACTTTTCACCGTAATTGTCATAAGGTTGGTCTCTGCATCCTTAAGCATACCAGAGTCTTCACAGACGAAACAGGCTGAGGCCCAGTAATCTTGGCATTTCCAATAGTTGGTCCTAGAGACTACCAAGAAAGTGTTCTTTTAAGTATTATTCCGTTGTGGTTTCAGCATTATTTTCAGAACCCCAGCAGGGTTCTCGCATTAGCATAAGAATCCTGCCTGGTAGTTGAGATTTCTGGGTGGGGTGTAAGTGCCTGGCCTCTGTCAGCCCTGCCTTTGATTTGTTTACCTCCAGAGTTGGAAAGTGCATATTTGCGTGAGATGGGAAAAGTGTGGATCGTGCTTCAGATTTCATCCTGACACTTTTAAATGATCAGTGTGTTGGTAATTATTTGCATTTCCATGGCGTTTGGCACAGAAATAGTCATGAGGTCCGTCTCTGCATGCTGAAGCCTATGATGCTTTTTGAAGAGAAACCTCTGCTGAGGCCCAGGTAACTTGCTATTTCCCATAGCTGGCACAGGAGCCTTGGAAGATAGGATTGTTTTCAGTTTTATTTCACCATTTTTTCACCACTGTTTCAAGAACGGGAGCCCTTTTCAACCGTTAGTGGAAGAATCCTTCTTTGGAGATGAGGTATTTTTCTGGGGTGGCAAGTGCAGGGCCTCTGTCAGTCCTGGGTTTGTTGGACTAGCGCCAGACATGAGAAGTGCGCCTTTGTGGGACAGGTGTATAATGCGGATCCTGTTTCAGTCTAAAGACTGAAACAGGATCCGCACTTTCCCCGTTCCTTTCAGAATCATTAGATTCATCAGCTAGGAATGGCGATTGCTTCACCAGACCAATCGAAGGCTAGGCCAAAGTAACTCGATGTTTCCAAGAGGTGTGTGGCCCATCTTTTGAAAGAACCGCTAAGTGGAGAACTATTTGGTATTTTTCCGAAGCACTTTTCACCGTAATTGTCATAAGGTTGGTCTCTGCATCCTTAAGCATACCAGAGTCTTCACAGACGAAACAGGCTGAGGCCCAGTAATCTTGGCATTTCCAATAGTTGGTCCTAGAGACTACCAAGAAAGTGTTCTTTTAAGTATTATTCCGTTGTGGTTTCAGCATTATTTTCAGAACCCCAGCAGGGTTCTCGCATTAGCATAAGAATCCTGCCTGGTAGTTGAGATTTCTGGGTGGGGTGTAAGTGCGGGGCTTCTGTCAGCCCTGCCTTTGATTTGTTTACCTCCAGAGTTGGAAAGTGCATATTTGCGTGAGATGGGAAAAGTGTGGATCGTGCTTCAGATTTCATCCTGACACTTTGAAATGACCAGTGTGTTGGTAATTATTTGCATTTCCATGGCGTTTGGCACAGAAATAGTCATGAGGTCGGTCTCTGCATCCTGAAGCCTATGATGCTTTTTGCAGAGAAACCTCTGCTGAGGCCCAGGTAACTTGCTATTTCCCATAGCTGGCACAGGAGCCTTGGAAGATAGGATTGTTTTCAGTATTATTTCACCATTTTTTCACCACTGTTTCAAGAACGGGAGCCCTTTTCAACCGTTAGTGGAAGAATCCTTCTTTCTAGATGAGGTATTTTTCTGGGGTGGCAAGTGCAGGGCCTCTGTCAGTCCTGGGTTTGTTGGACTAGCGCCAGACATGAGAAGTGCGCCTTTGTGGGACAGGTGAATAGTGCGGATCCTGTTTCAGTCTAAAGACTGAAACAGGATCCGCACTTTTCACCGTTCCTTTCAGAATCATTTGATTCATCAGCTAGGAATGGCGATTGCTTCTCCAGACCAATCGAAGGCTAGGCCAAAGTAACTCGATGTTTCCAAGAGGTGTGTGGCCCAACTTTTGAAAGAACCGCTAAGTGGAGAACTATTTGGCATTTTTCCGAAGCACTTTTCACCGTAATTGTCATAAGGTTGGTCTCTGCATCCTTAAGCATACCAGAGTCTTCACAGACGAAACAGGCTGAGGCCCAGTAATCTTGGCATTTCCAATAGTTGGTCCTAGAGACTACCAAGAAAGTGTTCTTATAAGCATTATTCCTTTGTGGTTTCAGCATTATTTTCAGTACCCGAGCAGGGTTCTGGCATTAGCATAAGAATCCTACCTGGTAGTTGAGATTTCTGGGTGGGGTGTAAGTGCGGGGCTTCTGTCAGCCCTGCCTTTGATTTGTTTACCTCCAGAGTTGGAAAGTGCATATTTGCGTGAGATGGGAAAAGTGTGGATCGTGCTTCAGATTTCATCCTGACACTTTGAAATGACCAGTGTGTTGGTAATTATTTGCCATTTCCATGGCGTTTGGCACCGTCATAGTCATGAGGTCGGTCTCTGCATCCTGAAGCCTATGATGCTTTTTGCAGAGAAACCTCTGCTGAGGCCCAGGTAACTTGCTATTTCCCATAGCTGGCACAGGAGCCTTGGAAGATAGGATTGTTTTCAGCATTATTTCACCATCCTTTCACCACTGTTTCAAGAACGGGAGCCCTTTTCAACCGTTAGTGGAAGAATCCTTCTTTGGAGATGAGATATTTTTCTGGGGTGGCAAGTGCAGGGCCTCTGTCAATCCTGGGTTTGTTGGACTAGCGCCAGACATGAGAAGTTCGCCTTTGTGGGACAGGTGAATAGTGCGGATCCTGTTTCAGTCTAAAGACTGAAACAGGATCCGCACTTTTCACCGTTCCTTTCAGAATCATTTGATTCATCAGCTAGGAATGGCGATTGCTTCACCAGACCAATCGAAGGCTAGGCCAAAGTAACTCGATGTTTCCAAGAGGTGTGTGGCCCAACTTTTGAAAGAACCGCTAAGTGGAGAACTATTTGGTATTTTTCCGAAGCACTTTTCACCGTAATTGTCATAAGGTTGGTCTCTGCATCCTTAAGCATACCAGAGTCTTCACAGACGAAACAGGCTGAGGCCCAGTAATCTTGGCATTTCCAATAGTTGGTCCTAGAGACTACCAAGAAAGTGTTCTTTTAAGTATTATTCTGTTGTGGTTTCAGCATTATTTTCAGAACCTGAGCAGGGTTCTCGCATTAGCATAAGAATCCTGCCTGGTAGTTGAGATTTCTGGGTGGGGTGTAAGTGCGGGGCTTCTGTCAGCCCTGCCTTTGATTTGTTTACCTCCAGAGTTGGAAAGTGCATATTTGCGTGAGATGGGAAAAGTGTGGATCGTGCTTCAGATTTCATCCTGAGACTTTGAAATGACCAGTGTGTTGGTAATTATTTGCATTTCCATGGCGTTTGGCACAGAAATAGTCATGAGGTCGGTCTCTGCATCCTGAAGCCTATGATGCTTTTTGCAGAGAAACCTCTGCTGAGGCCCAGGTAAGTAGCTATTTCTCATAGCTGGCACAGGAGCCTTGGAAGATAGGATTGTTTTCAGTATTATTTCACAATCCTTTCACCACTGTTTCAAGAACGGGAGCCCTTTTCAACCGTTAGTGGAAGAATTCTTCTTTGGAGATGAGATATTTTTCTGGGGTGGCAAGTGCAGGGCCTCTGTCAGTCCTGGGTTTGTTGGACTAGCGCCAGACATGAGAAGTGCGCCTTTGTGGGACAGGTGAATAGAGTGGATCCTGTTTCAGTCTAAAGACTGAAACAGGATCCGCACTTTTCACCGTTCCTTTCAGAATCATTTGATTCATCAGCTAGGAATGGCGATTGCTTCACCAGACCAATCGAAGGCTAGGCCAAAGTAACTCGATGTTTCCAAGAGGTGTGTGGCCCAACTTTTGAAAGAACCGCTAAGTGGAGAACTATTTGGTATTTTTCTGAAGCACTTTTCACCGTAATTGTCATAAGGTTGGTCTCTGCATCCTTAAGCATACCAGAGTCTTCACAGACGAAACAGGCTGAGGCCCAGTAATCTTGGCATTTCCAATAGTTGGTCCTAGAGACTACCAAGAAAGTGTTCTTATAAGCATTATTCCTTTGTGGTTTCAGCATTATTTTCAGTACCCGAGCAGGGTTCTGGCATTAGCATAAGAATCCTACCTGGTAGTTGAGATTTCTGGGTGGGGTGTAAGTGCGGGGCTTCTGTCAGCACTGCCTTTGATTTGTTTACCTCCAGAGTTGGAAAGTGCATATTTGCGTGAGATGGGAAAAGTGTGGATCGTGCTTCAGATTTCATCCTGACACTTTGAAATGACCAGTGTGTTGGTAATTATTTGCCATTTCCATGGCGTTTGGCACCGTCATAGTCATGAGGTCGGTCTCTGCATCCTGAAGCCTATGATGCTTTTTGCAGAGAAACCTCTGCTGAGGCCCAGGTAACTTGCTATTTCCCATAGCTGGCACAGGAGCCTTGGAAGATAGGATTGTTTTCAGCATTATTTCACCATCCTTTCACCACTGTTTCAAGAACGGGAGCCCTTTTCAACCGTTAGTGGAAGAATCCTTCTTTGGAGATGAGATATTTTTCTGGGGTGGCAAGTGCAGGGCCTCTGTCAATCCTGGGTTTGTTGGACTAGCGCCAGACATGAGAAGTTCGCCTTTGTGGGACAGGTGAATAGTGCGGATCCTGTTTCAGTCTAAAGACTGAAACAGGATCCGCACTTTTCACCGTTCCTTTCAGAATCATTTGATTCATCAGCTAGGAATGGCGATTGCTTCACCAGACCAATCGAAGGCTAGGCCAAAGTAACTCGATGTTTCCAAGAGGTGTGTGGCCCAACTTTTGAAAGAACCGCTAAGTGGAGAACTATTTGGTATTTTTCCGAAGCACTTTTCACCGTAATTGTCATAAGGTTGGTCTCTGCATCCTTAAGCATACCAGAGTCTTCACAGACGAAACAGGCTGAGGCCCAGTAATCTTGGCATTTCCAATAGTTGGTCCTAGAGACTACCAAGAAAGTGTTCTTTTAAGTATTATTCTGTTGTGGTTTCAGCATTATTTTCAGAACCTGAGCAGGGTTCTCGCATTAGCATAAGAATCCTGCCTGGTAGTTGAGATTTCTGGGTGGGGTGTAAGTGCAGGGCTTCTGTCAGCCCTGCCTTTGATTTGTTTACCTCCAGAGTTGGAAAGTGCATATTTGCGTGAGATGGGAAAAGTGTGGATCGTGCTTCAGATTTCATCCTGACACTTTGAAATGACCAGTGTGTTGGTAATTATTTGCATATCCATGGCGTTTGGCACAGAAATAGTCATGAGGTCAGTCTCTGCATCCTGAAGCCTATGATGCTTTTTGCAGAGAAACCTCTGCTGAGGCCCAGGTAACTTGCTATTTCCCATAGCTGGCACAGGAGCCTTGGAAGATAGGATTGTTTTCAGTATTATTTCACCATTTTTTCACCACTGTTTCAAGAACGGGAGCCCTTTTCAACCGTTAGTGGAAGAATCCTTCTTTCTAGATGAGGTATTTTTCTGGGGTGGCAAGTGCAGGGCCTCTGTCAGTCCTGGGTTTGTTGGACTAGCGCCAGACATGAGAAGTGCGCCTTTGTGGGACAGGTGAATAGTGCGGATCCTGTTTCAGTCTAAAGACTGAAACAGGATCCGCACTTTTCACCCTTCCTTTCAGAATCATTTGATTCATCAGCTAGGAATGGCGATTGCTTCTCCAGACCAATCGAAGGCTAGGCCAAAGTAACTCGATGTTTCCAAGAGGTGTGTGGCCCAACTTTTGAAAGAACCGCTAAGTGGAGAACTATTTGGCATTTTTCCGAAGCACTTTTCACCGTAATTGTCATAAGGTTGGTCTCTGCATCCTTAAGCATACCAGAGTCTTCACAGACGAAACAGGCTGAGGCCCAGTAATCTTGGCATTTCCAATAGTTGGTCCTAGAGACTACCAAGAAAGTGTTCTTATAAGCATTATTCCTTTGTGGTTTCAGCATTATTTTCAGTACCCGAGCAGGGTTCTGGCATTAGCATAAGAATCCTACCTGGTAGTTGAGATTTCTGGGTGGGGTGTAAGTGCGGGGCTTCTGTCAGCCCTGCCTTTGATTTGTTTACCTCCAGAGTTGGAAAGTGCATATTTGCGTGAGATGGGAAAAGTGTGGATCGTGCTTCAGATTTCATCCTGACACTTTGAAATGACCAGTGTGTTGGTAATTATTTGCCATTTCCATGGCGTTTGGCACCGTCATAGTCATGAGGTCGGTCTCTGCATCCTGAAGCCTATGATGCTTTTTGCAGAGAAACCTCTGCTGAGGCCCAGGTAACTTGCTATTTCCCATAGCTGGCACAGGAGCCTTGGAAGATAGGATTGTTTTCAGCATTATTTCACCATCCTTTCACCACTGTTTCAAGAACGGGAGCCCTTTTCAACCGTTAGTGGAAGAATCCTTCTTTGGAGATGAGATATTTTTCTGGGGTGGCAAGTGCAGGGCCTCTGTCAATCCTGGGTTTGTTGGACTAGCGCCAGACATGAGAAGTTCGCCTTTGTGGGACAGGTGAATAGTGCGGATCCTGTTTCAGTCTAAAGACTGAAACAGGATCCGCACTTTTCACCGTTCCTTTCAGAATCATTTGATTCATCAGCTAGGAATGGCGATTGCTTCACCAGACCAATCGAAGGCTAGGCCAAAGTAACTCGATGTTTCCAAGAGGTGTGTGGCCCAACTTTTGAAAGAACCGCTAAGTGGAGAACTATTTGGTATTTTTCCGAAGCACTTTTCACCGTAATTGTCATAAGGTTGGTCTCTGCATCCTTAAGCATACCAGAGTCTTCACAGACGAAACAGGCTGAGGCCCAGTAATCTTGGCATTTCCAATAGTTGGTCCTAGAGACTACCAAGAAAGTGTTCTTTTAAGTATTATTCTGTTGTGGTTTCAGCATTATTTTCAGAACCTGAGCAGGGTTCTCCCATTAGCATAAGAATCCTGCCTGGTAGTTGAGATTTCTGGGTGGGGTGTAAGTGCGGGGCTTCTGTCAGCCCTGCCTTTGATTTGTTTACCTCCAGAGTTGGAAAGTGCATATTTGCGTGAGATGGGAAAAGTGTGGATCGTGCTTCAGATTTCATCCTGAGACTTTGAAATGACCAGTGTGTTGGTAATTATTTGCATTTCCATGGCGTTTGGCACAGAAATAGTCATGAGGTCGGTCTCTGCATCCTGAAGCCTATGATGCTTTTTGCAGAGAAACCTCTGCTGAGGCCCAGGTAACTTGCTATTTCTCATAGCTGGCACAGGAGCCTTGGAAGATAGGATTGTTTTCAGTATTATTTCACAATCCTTTCACCACTGTTTCAAGAACGGGAGCCCTTTTCAACCGTTAGTGGAAGAATTCTTCTTTGGAGATGAGATATTTTTCTGGGGTGGCAAGTGCAGGGCCTCTGTCAGTCCTGGGTTTGTTGGACTAGCGCCAGACATGAGAAGTGCGCCTTTGTGGGACAGGTGAATAGAGTGGATCCTGTTTCAGTCTAAAGACTGAAACAGGATCCGCACTTTTCACCGTTCCTTTCAGAATCATTTGATTCATCAGCTAGGAATGGCGATTGCTTCACCAGACCAATCGAAGGCTAGGCCAAAGTAACTCGATGTTTCCAAGAGGTGTGTGGCCCAACTTTTGAAAGAACCGCTAAGTGGAGAACTATTTGGTATTTTTCTGAAGCACTTTTCACCGTAATTGTCATAAGGTTGGTCTCTGCATCCTTAAGCATACCAGAGTCTTCACAGACGAAACAGGCTGAGGCCCAGTAATCTTGGCATTTCCAATAGTTGGTCCTAGAGACTACCAAGAAAGTGTTCTTATAAGCATTATTCCTTTGTGGTTTCAGCATTATTTTCAGTACCCGAGCAGGGTTCTGGCATTAGCATAAGAATCCTACCTGGTAGTTGAGATTTCTGGGTGGGGTGTAAGTGCGGGGCTTCTGTCAGCACTGCCTTTGATTTGTTTACCTCCAGAGTTGGAAAGTGCATATTTGCGTGAGATGGGAAAAGTGTGGATCGTGCTTCAGATTTCATCCTGACACTTTGAAATGACCAGTGTGTTGGTAATTATTTGCCATTTCCATGGCGTTTGGCACCGTCATAGTCATGAGGTCGGTCTCTGCATCCTGAAGCCTATGATGCTTTTTGCAGAGAAACCTCTGCTGAGGCCCAGGTAACTTGCTATTTCCCATAGCTGGCACAGGAGCCTTGGAAGATAGGATTGTTTTCAGCATTATTTCACCATCCTTTCACCACTGTTTCAAGAACGGGAGCCCTTTTCAACCGTTAGTGGAAGAATCCTTCTTTGGAGATGAGATATTTTTCTGGGGTGGCAAGTGCAGGGCCTCTGTCAGTCCTGGGTTTGTTGGACTAGCGCCAGACATGAGAAGTTCGCCTTTGTGGGACAGGTGAATAGTGCGGATCCTGTTTCAGTCTAAAGACTGAAACAGGATCCGCACTTTTCACCGTTCCTTTCAGAATCATTTGATTCATCAGCTAGGAATGGCGATTGCTTCACCAGACCAATCGAAGGCTAGGCCAAAGTAACTCGATGTTTCCAAGAGGTGTGTGGCCCAACTTTTGAAAGAACCGCTAAGTGGAGAACTATTTGGTATTTTTCCGAAGCACTTTTCACCGTAATTGTCATAAGGTTGGTCTCTGCATCCTTAAGCATACCAGAGTCTTCACAGACGAAACAGGCTGAGGCCCAGTAAACTTGGCATTTCCAATAGTTGGTCCTAGAGACTACCAAGAAAGTGTTCTTTTAAGTATTATTCTGTTGTGGTTTCAGCATTATTTTCAGAACCTGAGCAGGGTTCTCGCATTAGCATAAGAATCCTGCCTGGTAGTTGAGATTTCTGGGTGGGGTGTAAGTGCGGGGCTTCTGTCAGCCCTGCCTTTGATTTGTTTACCTCCAGAGTTGGAAAGTGCATATTTGCGTGAGATGGGAAAAGTGTGGATCGTGCTTCAGATTTCATCCTGACACTTTGAAATGACCAGTGTGTTGGTAATTATTTGCATATCCATGGCGTTTGGCACAGAAATAGTCATGAGGTCAGTCTCTGCATCCTGAAGCCTATGATGCTTTTTGCAGAGAAACCTCTGCTGAGGCCCAGGTAACTTGCTATTTCCCATAGCTGGCACAGGAGCCTTGGAAGATAGGATTGTTTTCAGTATTATTTCACCATCCTTTCACCACTGTTTCAAGAACGGGAGCCCTTTTCAACCGTTAGTGGAAGAATCCTTCTTTGGAGATGAGATATTTTTCTGGGGTGGCAAGTGCAGGGCCTCTGTCAGTCCTGGGTTTGTTGGACTAGCGCCAGACATGAGAAGTGCGCCTTTGTGGGACAGGTGAATAGTGCGGATCCTGTTTCAGTCTAAAGACTGAAACAGGATCCGCACTTTTCACCGTTCCTTTCAGAATCATTTGATTCATCAGCTAGGAATGGCGATTGCTTCACCAGACCAATCGAAGGCTAGGCCAAACTAACTCGATGTTTCCAAGAGGTGTGTGGCCCAACTTTTGGAAGAACCGCTAAGTGGAGAACTATTTGGTATTTTTCCGAAGCACTTTTCACCGTAATTGTCATAAGGTTGGTCTCTGCATCCTTAAGCATACCAGAGTCTTCACAGACGAAACAGGCTGAGGCCCAGTAATCTTGGCATTTCCAATAGTTGGTCCTAGAGACTACCAACAAAGTGTTCTTTTAAGTATTATTCTGTTGTGGTTTCAGCATTATTTTCAGAACCTGAGCAGGGTTCTCGCATTAGCATAAGAATCCTGCCTGGTAGTTGAGATTTCTGGGTGGGGTGTAAGTGCGGGGCTTCTGTCAGCCCTGCCTTTGATTTGTTTACCTCCAGAGTTGGAAAGTGCATATTTGCGTGAGATGGGAAAAGTGTGGATCGTGCTTCAGATTTCATCCTGACACTTTGAAATGACCAGTGTGTTGGTAATTATTTGCATTTCCATGGCGTTTGGCACAGAAATAGTCATGAGGTCGGTCTCTGCATCCTGAAGCCTATGATGCTTTTTGCAGAGAAACCTCTGCTGAGGCCCAGGTAACTTGCTATTTCCCATAGCTGGCACAGGAGCCTTGGAAGATAGGATTGTTTTCAGTATTATTTCACCATCCTTTGACCACTGTTTCAAGAACGGGAGCCCTTTTCAACCGTTAGTGGAAGAATCCTTCTTTGGAGATGAGATATTTTTCTGGGGTGGCAAGTGCAGGGCCTCTGTCAGTCCTGGGTTTGTTGGACTAGCGCCAGACATGAGAAGTGCGCCTTTGTGGGACAGGTGAATAGTGCGGATCCTGTTTCAGTCTAAAGACTGAAACAGGATCCGCACTTTTCACCGTTCCTTTCAGAATCATTTGATTCATCAGCTAGGAATGGCGATTGCTTCACCAGACCAATCGAAGGCTAGGCCAAAGTAACTCGATGTTTCCAAGAGGTGTGTGGCCCAACTTTTGAAAGAACCGCTAAGTGGAGAACTATTTGGTATTTTTCCGAAGCACTTTTCACCGTAATTGTCATAAGGTTGGTCTCTGCATCCTTAAGCATACCAGAGTCTTCACAGACGAAACAGGCTGAGGCCCAGTAAACTTGGCATTTCCAATAGTTGGTCCTAGAGACTACCAAGAAAGTGTTCTTTTAAGTATTATTCCGTTGTGGTTTCAGCATTATTTTCAGAACCCCAGCAGGGTTCTGGCATTAGCATAAGAATCCTGCCTGGTAGTTGAGATTTCTGGGTGTGGTGTACATGGAGGACTTCTGTCAGCCCTGCCTTTGATTTGTTTACCTCCAGAGTTGGAAAGTGCATATTTGCGTGAGATGGGAAAAGTGTGGATCGTGCTTCAGATTTCATCCTGACACTTTGAAATGACCAGTGTGTTGGTAATTATTTGCATTTCCATGGCGTTTGGCACAGAAATAGTCATGAGGTCGGTCTCTGCATCCTGAAGCCTATGATGCTTTTTGCAGAGAAACCTCTGCTGAGGCCCAGGTAACTTGCTATTTCCCATAGCTGGCACTGGAGCCTTGGAAGATAGGATTGTTTTCAGTATTATTTCACCATCCTTTCACCACTGTTTCAAGAACGGGAGCCCTTTTCAATCGTTAGTGGAAGAATCCTTCTTTGGAGATGAGATATTTTTCTGGGGTGGCAAGTGCAGGGCCTCTGTCAGTCCTGGGTTTGTTGGACTAGCGCCAGACATGAGAAGTGCGCCTTTGTGGGACAGGTGAATAGTGCGGATCCTGTTTCAGTCTAAAGACTGAAACAGGATCCGCACTTTTCACCGTTCCTTTCAGAGTCATTTGATTCATCAGCTAGGAATGGCGATTGCTTCACCAGACCAATCGAAGGCTAGGCCAAAGTAACTCGATGTTTCCAAGAGGTGTGTGGCCCAACTTTTGAAAGAACCGCTAAATGGAGAACTATTTGGTATTTTTCCGAAGCACTTTTCACCGTAATTGTCATAAGGTTGGTCTCTGCATCCTTAAGCATACCAGAGTCTTCACAGACGAAACAGGCTGAGGCCCAGTAATCTTGGCATTTCCAATAGTTGGTCCTAGAGACTACCAAGAAAGTGTTCTTTTAAGTATTATTCCGTTGTGGTTTCAGCATTATTTTCAGAACCCCAGCAGGGTTCTGGCATTAGCATAAGAATCCTGCCTGGTAGTTGAGATTTCTGGGTGGGGTGTAAGTGCCCGGCCTCTGTCAGCCCTGCCTTTGATTTGTTTACCTCCAGAGTTGGAAAGTGCGTATTTGCGTGAGATGGGAAAAGTGTGGATCGTGCTTCAGATTTCATCCTGACACTTTGAAATGACCAGTGTGTTGGTAATTATTTGCATTTCCATGGCGTTTGGCACAGAAATAGTCATGAGGTCGGTCTCTGCATCCTGAAGCCTATGATGCTTTTTGCAGGGAAACCTCTGCTGAGGCCCAGGTAACTTGCTATTTCCCATAGCTGGCACAGGAGCCTTGGAAGATAGGATTGTTTTCAGTATTATTTCACCATTTTTTCACCACTGTTTCAAGAACGGGAGCCCTTTTCAACCGTTAGTGGAAGAATCCTTCTTTGGAGATGAGGTATTTTTCTGGGGTGGCAAGTGCAGGGCCTCTGTCAGTCCTGGGTTTGTTGGACTAGCGCCAGACATGAGAAGTGCGCCTTTGTGGGACAGGTGAATAGTGCGGATCCTGTTTCAGTCTAAAGACTGAAACAGGATCCGCACTTTTCACCGTTCCTTTCAGAATCATTTGATTCATCAGCTAGGAATGGCGATTGCTTCACCAGACCAATCGAAGGCTAGGCCAAAGTAACTCGATGTTTCCAAGAGGTGTGTGGCCCAACTTTTGAAAGAACCGCTAAGTGGAGAACTATTTGGTATTTTTCCGAAGCACTTTTCACCGTAATTGTCATAAGGTTGGTCTCTGCATCCTTAAGCATACCAGAGTCTTCACAGACGAAACAGGCTGAGGCCCAGTAATCTTGGCATTTCCAATAGTTGGTCCTAGAGACTACCAAGAAAGTGTTCTTTTAAGTATTATTCCCTTGTGGTTTCAGCATTATTTTCAGAACCCCAGCAGGGTTCTCACATTAGCATAAGAATCCTGCCTGGTAGTTGAGATTTCTGGGTGGGGTGTAAGTGCGGGGCTTCTGTCAGCCCTGCCTTTGATTTGTTTACCTCCAGAGTTGGAAAGTGCATATTTGCGTGAGATGGGAAAAGTGTGGATCGTGCTTCAGATTTCATCCTGACACTTTGAAATGACCAGTGTGTTGGTAATTATTTGCATTTCCATGGCGTTTGGCACAGAAATAGTCATGAGGTCGGTCTCTGCATCCTGAAGCCTATGATGCTTTTTGCAGCGAAACCTCTGCTGAGGCCCAGGTTACTTGCTATTTCCCATAGCTGGCACAGGAGCCTTGGATGATAGGATTGTTTTCAGCATTATTTCACCATCCTTTCACCACTGTTTCAAGAACGGGAGCCCTTTTCAACCGTTAGTGGAAGAATCCTTCTTTGGAGATGAGATATTTTTCTGGGGTGGCAAGTGCAGGGCCTCTGTCAGTCCTGGGTTTGTTGGACTAGCGCCAGACATGAGAAGTGCGCCTTTGTGGGACAGGTGAATAGTGCGGATCCTGTTTCAGTCTAAAGATGGAAACAGGATCCGCACTTTTCACCGTTCCTTTCAGAGTCATTTGATTCATCAGCTAGGAATGGCGATTGCTTCACCAGACCAATCGAAGGCTAGGCCAAAGTAACTCGATGTTTCCAAGAGGTGTGTGGCCCAACTTTTGAAAGAACCGCTAAGTGGAGAACTATTTGGTATTTTTCCGAAGCACTTTTCACCGTAATTGTCATAAGGTTGGTCTCTGCATCCTTAAGCATACCAGAGTCTTCACAGACGAAACAGGCTGAGGCCCAGTAATCTTGGCATTTCCAATAGTTGGTCCTAGAGACTACCAAGAAAGTGTTCTTTTAAGTATTATTCCGTTGTGGTTTCAGCATTATTTTCAGAACCCCAGCAGGGTTCTCGCATTAGCATAAGAATCCTGCCTGGTAGTTGAGATTTCTGGGTGGGGTGTAGGTGCGGGGCTTCTGTCAGCCCTGCCTTTGATTTGTTTACCTCCAGAGTTGGAAAGTGCATATTTGCGTGAGATGGGAAAAGTGTGGATCGTGCTTCAGATTTCATCCTGAGACTTTGAAATGACCAGTGTGTTGGTAATTATTTGCATTTCCATGGCGTTTGGCACAGAAACAGTCATGAGGTAGGTCTCTGCATCCTGAAGCCTATGATGCTTTTTGCAGAGAAACCTCTGCTGAGGCCCAGGTAACTTGCTATTTCCCATAGCTGGCACAGGAGCCTTGGAAGATAGGATTGTTTTCAGCATTATTTCACCATCCTTTCACCACTGTTTCAAGAACGGGAGCCCTTTTCAACCGTTAGTGGAAGAATCCTTCTTTGGAGATGAGATATTTTTCTGGGGTGGCAAGTGCAGGGCCTCTGTCAGTCCTGCTTTGTTGGACTAGCGCCAGACATGAGAAGTGCGCCTTTGTGGGACAGGTGAATAGTGCGGATCCTGTTTCAGTCTAAAGATGGAAACAGGATCCGCACTTTTCACCGTTCCTTTCAGAGTCATTTGATTCATCAGCTAGGAATGGCGATTGCTTCACCAGACCAATCGAAGGCTAGGCCAAAGTAACTCGATGTTTCCAAGAGGTGTGTGGCCCAACTTTTGAAAGAACCGCTAAGTGGAGAACTATTTGGTATTTTTCCGAAGCACTTTTCACCGTAATTGTCATAAGGTTGGTCTCTGCATCCTTAAGCATACCAGAGTCTTCACAGACGAAACAGGCTGAGGCCCAGTAATCTTGGCATTTCCAATAGTTGGTCCTAGAGACTACCAAGAAAGTGTTCTTTTAAGTATTATTCCGTTGTGGTTTCAGCATTATTTTCAGAACCCCAGCAGGGTTCTCGCATTAGCATAAGAATCCTGCCTGGTAGTTGAGATTTCTTTGTGGGGTGTAGGTGCGGGGCTTCTGTCAGCCCTGCCTTTGATTTGTTTACCTCCAGAGTTGGAAAGTGCATATTTGCGTGAGATGGGAAAAGTGTGGATCGTGCTTCAGATTTCATCCTGAGACTTTGAAATGACCAGTGTGTTGGTAATTATTTGCATTTCCATGGCGTTTGGCACAGAAATAGTCATGAGGTAGGTCTCTGCATCCTGAAGCCTATGATGCTTTTTGCAGAGAAACCTCTGCTGAGGCCCAGGTAACTTGCTATTTCCCATAGCTGGCACAGGAGCCTTGGAAGATAGGATTGTTTTCAGTATTATTTCACCATCCTTTCACCACTGTTTCAAGAACGGGAGCCCTTTTCAACCGTTAGTGGAAGAATCCTTCTTTGGAGATGAAATATTTTTCTGGGGTGGCAAGTGCAGGGCCTCTGTCAGTCCTGGGTTTGTTGGACTAGTGCCAGACATGAGAAGTGTGCTTTTGTGGGACAGGTGAATAGTGCGGATCCTGTTTCAGCCTAAAGACTGAAACAGGATCCGCACTTTTCACCGTTCCTTTCAGAATCATTTGATTCATCAGCTAGGAATGGCGATTGCTTCACCAGACCAATCGAAGGCTAGGCCAAATAACTCGATGTTTCCAAGAGGTGTGTGGCCCAACTATTGAAAGAACCACTAAGTGGAGAACTATTTGGTATTTTTCCGAAGCACTTTTCACCGTAATTGTCATAAGGTTGGTCTCTTCATCCTTAAGCATACCAGAGTCTTCACAGACGAAACAGGCTGAGGCCCAGTAATCTTGGCATTTCCAATAGTTGGTCCTAGAGACTACCAAGAATGTGTTCTTTTAAGTATTATTCCGTTGTGGTTTCAGCATTATTTTCAGAACCCCAGCAGGGTTCTCGCATTAGCATAAGAATCCTGCCTGGTAGTTGAGATTTCTGGGTGGGGTGTAGGTGCAGGGCTTCTGTCAGCCCTGCCTTTGATTTGTTTACCTCCAGAGTTGGAAAGTGCATATTTGCGTGAGATGGGAAAAGTGTGGATCGTGCTTCAGATTTCATCCTGACACTTTGAAATGACCAGTGTGTTGGTAATTATTTGCATTTCCATGGCGTTTGGCACAGAAATAGTCATGAGGTCCGTCTCTGCATCCTGAAGCCTATGATGCTTTTTGCAGAGAAACCTCTGCTGAGGCCCAGGTAACTTGCTATTTCCCATAGCTGGCACAGGAGCCTTGGATGATAGGATTGTTTTCAGCATTATTTCACCATCCTTTCACCACTGTTTCAAGAACGGGAGACCTTTTCAACCGTTAGTGGAAGAATCCTTCTTTGGAGATGAGATATTTTTCTGGGGTGGCAAGTGCAGGGCCTCTGTCAGTCCTGGGTTTGTTGGACTAGCGCCAGACATGAGAAGTGCGCCTTTGTGGGACAGGTGAATAGTGCGGATCCTGTTTCAGTCTAAAGATGGAAACAGGATCCGCACTTTTCACCGTTCCTTTCAGAGTCATTTGATTCATCAGCTAGGAATGGCGATTGCTTCACCAGACCAATCGAAGGCTAGGCCAAAGTAACTCGATGTTTCCAAGAGGTGTGTGGCCCAACTTTTGAAAGAACCGCTAAATGGAGAACTATTTGGTATTTTTCCGAAGCACTTTTCACCGTAATTGTCATAAGGTTGGTCTCTGCATCCTTAAGCATACCAGAGTCTTCACAGACGAAACAGGCTGAGGCCCAGTAATCTTGGCATTTCCAATAGTTGGTCCTAGAGACTACCAAGAAAGTGTTCTTTTAAGTATTATTCCGTTGTGGTTTCAGCATTATTTTCAGAACCCCAGCAGGGTTCTGGCATTAGCATAAGAATCCTGCCTGGTAGTTGAGATTTCTGGGTGGGGTGTAAGTGCCGGGCCTCTGTCAGCCCTGCCTTTGATTTGTTTACCTCCAGAGTTGGAAAGTGCATATTTGCGTGAGATGGGAAAAGTGTGGATCGTGCTTCAGATTTCATCCTGACACTTTGAAATGACCAGTGTGTTGGTAATTATTTGCATTTCCATGGCGTTTGGCACAGAAATAGTCATGAGGTCCGTCTCTGCATCCTGAAGCCTATGATGCTTTTTGCAGAGAAACCTCTGCTGAGGCCCAGGTAACTTGCTATTTCCCATAGCTGGCACAGGAGCCTTGGAAGATAGGATTGTTTTCAGTATTATTTCACCATTTTTTCACCACTGTTTCAAGAACGGGAGCCCTTTTCAACCGCTAGTGGAAGAATCCTTCTTTGGAGATGAGGTATTTTTCTGGGGTGGCAAGTGCAGGGCCTCTGTCAGTCCTGGGTTTGTTGGACTAGCGCCAGACATGAGAAGTGCGCCTTTGTGGGACAGGTGTATAATGCGGATCCTGTTTCAGTCTAAAGACTGAAACAGGATCCGCACTTTCCCCGTTCCTTTCAGAATCATTAGATTCATCAGCTAGGAATGGCGATTGCTTCACCAGACCAATCGAAGGCTAGGCCAAATAACTCGATGTTTCCAAGAGGTGTGTGGCCCAACTATTGAAAGAACCACTAAGTGGAGAACTATCTGGTATTTTTCCGAAGCACTTTTCACCGTAATTGTCATAAGGTTGGTCTCTGCATCCTTAAGCATACCAGAGTCTTCACAGACGAAACAGGCTGAGGCCCAGTAATCTTGGCATTTCCAATAGTTGGTCCTAGAGACTACCAAGAAAGTGTTCTTTTAAGTATTATTCCGTTGTGGTTTCAGCATTATTTTCAGAACCCCAGCAGGGTTCTCGCATTAGCATAAGAATCCTGCCTGGTAGTTGAGATTTCTGGGTGGGGTGTAGGTGCAGGGCTTCTGTCAGCCCTGCCTTTGATTTGTTTACCTCCAGAGTTGGAAAGTGCATATTTGCGTGAGATGGGAAAAGTGTGGATCGTGCTTGAGATTTCATCCTGACACTTTGAAATGACCAGTGTGTTGGTAATTATTTGCATTTCCATGGCGTTTGGCACAGAAATAGTCATGAGGTCGGTCTCTGCATCCTGAAGCCTATGATGCTTTTTGCAGAGAAACCTCTGCTGAGGCCCAGGTAACTTGCTATTTCCCACAGCTGGCACAGGAGCCTTGGAAGATAGGATTGTTTTCAGTATTATTTAACAATCCTTTCACCACTGTTTCAAGAACGGGAGCCCTTTTCAACCGTTAGTGGAAGAATCCTTCTTTGGAGATGAGATATTTTTCTGGGGTGGCAAGTGCAGGGCCTCTGTCAGTCCTGGGTTTGTTGGACTAGCGCCAGACATGAGAAGTGCGCCTTTGTGGGACAGGTGAATAGTGCGGATCCTGTTTCAGTCTTTAGACTGAAACAGGATCCGCACTTTTCACCGTTCCTTTCAGAATCATTTGATTCATCAGCTAGGAATGGCGATTGCTTCACCAGACCAATCGAAGGCTAGGCCAAAGTAACTCGATGTTTCCAAGAGGTGTGTGGCCCAACTTTTGAAAGAATCGCTAAGTGGAGGACTATTTGGTGTTTTTCCGAAGCACTTTTCACCGTAATTGTCAGAAGGTTGGTCTCTGCATCCTTAAGCATACCAGAGTCTTCACAGACGAAACAGGCTGAGGCCCAGTAATCTTGGCATTTCCAATAGTTGGTCCTAGAGACTACCAAGAAAGTGTTCTTTTAAGTATTATTCCGTTGTGGTTTCAGCATTATTTTCAGAACCCGAGCAGGGTTCTCGCATTAGCATAAGAATCCTGCCTGGTAGTTGAGATTTCTGGGTGGGGTGTAAGTGCAGGGCTTCTGTCAGCCCTGCCTTTGATTTGTTTACCTCCAGAGTTGGAAAGTGCATATTTGCGTGAGATGGGAAAAGTGTGGATCGTGCTTGAGATTTCATCCTGACACTTTGAAATGACCAGTGTGTTGGTAATTATTTGCATTTCCATGGCGTTTGGCACAGAAATAGTCATGAGGTCGGTCTCTGCATCCTGAAGCCTATGATGCTTTTTGCAGAGAAACCTCTGCTGAGGCCCAGGTAACTTGCTATTTCCCATAGCTGGCACAGGAGCCTTGGAGGATAGGATTGTTTTCAGTATTATTTCACCATCCTTTCACCACTGTTTCAAGAACGGGAGCCCTTTTCAACCGTTAGTGGAAGAATCCTTCTTTGGAGATGAGATATTTTTCTGGGGTGGCAAGTGCAGGGCCTCTGTCAGTCCTGGGTTTGTTGGACTAGCGCCAGACATGAGAAGTGCGCCTTTGTGGGACAGGTGAATAGTGCGGATCCTGTTTCAGTCTAAAGACTGAAACAGGATCCGCACTTTTCACCGTTCCTTTCAGAATCATTTGATTCATCAGCTAGGAATGGCGATTGCTTCACCAGACCAATCGAAGGCTAGGCCAAAGTAACTCGATGTTTCCAAGAGGTGTGTGGCCCAACTTTTGAAAGAACCGCTAAGTGGAGAACCATTTGGTATTTTTCCGAAGCACTTTTCACCGTAATTGTCATAAGGTTGGTCTCTGCATCCTTAAGCATAGGAGAGATTTCACATACGAAAGCAGGCTGAGGCCCAGTAAACTTGGCATTTCCAATAGTTGGTCCTAGAGACTACCAAGAAAGTGTTCTTTTAAGTATTATTCCGTTGTGGTTTCAGCATTATTTTCAGAAGCCCAGCAGGGTTCTCGCATTAGCATAAGAATCCTGCCTGGTAGTTGAGATTTCTGGGTGTGGTGTACATGGAGGACTTCTGTCAGCCCTGCCTTTGATTTGTTTACCTCCAGAGTTGGAAAGTGCATATTTGCGTGAGATGGGAAAAGTGTGGATCGTGCTTCAGATTTCATCCTGACACTTTGAAATGACCAGTGTGTTGGTAATTATTTGCATTTCCATGGCGTTTGGCACAGAAATAGTCATGAGGTCGGTCTCTGCATCCTGAAGCCTATGATGCTTTTTGCAGAGAAACCTCTGCTGAGGCCCAGGTAACTTGCTATTTCTCATAGCTGGCACAGGAGCCTTGGAAGATAGGATTGTTTTCAGTATTATTTCACAATCCTTTCACCACTGTTTCAAGAACGGGAGCCCTTTTCAACCGTTAGTGGAAGAATTCTTCTTTGGAGATGAGATATTTTTCTGGGGTGGCAAGTGCAGGGCCTCTGTCAGTCCTGGGTTTGTTGGACTAGCGCCAGACATGAGAAGTGCGCCTTTGTGGGACAGGTGAATAGAGTGGATCCTGTTTCAGTCTAAAGACTGAAACAGGATCCGCACTTTTCACCGTTCCTTTCAGAATCATTTGATTCATCAGCTAGGAATGGCGATTGCTTCACCAGACCAATCGAAGGCTAGGCCAAAGTAACTCGATGTTTCCAAGAGGTGTGTGGCCCAACTATTGAAAGAACCGCTAAGTGGAGAACTATTTGGTATTTTTCCGAAGCACTTTTCACCGTAATTGTCATAAGGTTGGTCTCTGCATCCTTAAGCATACCAGAGTCTTCACAGACGAAACAGGCTGAGGCCCAGTAATCTTGGCATTTCCAATAGTTGGTCCTAGAGACTACCAAGAAAGTGTTCTTATAAGCATTATTCCTTTGTGGTTTCAGCATTATTTTCCATACCCGAGCAGGGTTCTGGCATTAGCATAAGAATCCTGCCTGGTAGTTGAGATTTCTGGGTGGGGTGTAAGTGCGGGGCTTCTGTCAGCCCTGCCTTTGATTTGTTTACCTCCAGAGTTGGAAAGTGCATATTTGCGTGAGATGGGAAAAGTGTGGATCGTGCTTCAGATTTCATCCTGACACTTTGAAATGACCAGTGTGTTGGTAATTATTTGCATTTCCATGGCGTTTGGCACAGAAATAGTCATGAGGTCGGTCTCTGCATCCTGAAGCCTATGATGCTTTTTGCAGAGAAACCTCTGCTGAGGCCCAGGTAACTTGCTATTTCCCATAGCTGGCACTGGAGCCTTGGAAGATAGGATTGTTTTCAGTATTATTTCACCATCCTTTCACCACTGTTTCAAGAACGGGAGCCCTTTTCAATCGTTAGTGGAAGAATCCTTCTTTGGAGATGAGATATTTTTCTGGGGTGGCAAGTGCAGGGCCTCTGTCAGTCCTGGGTTTGTTGGACTAGCGCCAGACATGAGAAGTGCGCCTTTGTGGGACAGGTGAATAGTGCGGATCCTGTTTCAGTCTAAAGACTGAAACAGGATCCGCACTTTTCACCGTTCCTTTCAGAGTCATTTGATTCATCAGCTAGGAATGGCGATTGCTTCACCAGACCAATCGAAGGCTAGGCCAAAGTAACTCGATGTTTCCAAGAGGTGTGTGGCCCAACTTTTGAAAGAACCGCTAAATGGAGAACTATTTGGTATTTTTCCGAAGCACTTTTCACCGTAATTGTCATAAGGTTGGTCTCTGCATCCTTAAGCATACCAGAGTCTTCACAGACGAAACAGGCTGAGGCCCAGTAATCTTGGCATTTCCAATAGTTGGTCCTAGAGACTACCAAGAAAGTGTTCTTTTAAGTATTATTCCTTTGTGGTTTCAGCATTATTTTCAGAACCCCAGCAGGGTTCTGGCATTAGCATAAGAATCCTGCCTGGTAGTTGAGATTTCTGGGTGGGGTGTAAGTGCCCGGCCTCTGTCAGCCCTGCCTTTGATTTGTTTACCTCCAGAGTTGGAAAGTGCGTATTTGCGTGAGATGGGAAAAGTGTGGATCGTGCTTCAGATTTCATCCTGACACTTTGAAATGACCAGTGTGTTGGTAATTATTTGCATTTCCATGGAGTTTGGCACAGAAATAGTCATGAGGTCGGTCTCTGCATCCTGAAGCCTATGATGCTTTTTGCAGGGAAACCTCTGCTGAGGCCCAGGTAACTTGCTATTTCCCATAGCTGGCACAGGAGCCTTGGAAGATAGGATTGTTTTCAGTATTATTTCACCATTTTTTCACCACTGTTTCAAGAACGGGAGCCCTTTTCAACCGTTAGTGGAAGAATCCTTCTTTGGAGATGAGGTATTTTTCTGGGGTGGCAAGTGCAGGGCCTCTGTCAGTCCTGGGTTTGTTGGACTAGCGCAAGACATGAGAAGTGCGCCTTTGTGGGACAGGTGAATAGTGCGGATCCTGTTTCAGTCTAAAGACTGAAACAGGATCCGCACTTTTCACCGTTCCTTTCAGAATCATTTGATTCATCAGCTAGGAATGGCGATTGCTTCACCAGACCAATCGAAGGCTAGGCCAAATTAACTCGATGTTTCCAAGAGGTGTGTGGCCCAACTTTTGAAAGAACCGCTAAGTGGAGAACTATTTGGTATTTTTCCGAAGCACTTTTCACCGTAATTGTCATAAGGTTGGTCTCTGCATCCTTAAGCATACCAGAGTCTTCACAGACGAAACAGGCTGAGGCCCAGTAATCTTGGCATTTCCAATAGTTGGTCCTAGAGACTACCAAGAAAGTGTTCTTTTAAGTATTATTCCCTTGTGGTTTCAGCATTATTTTCAGAACCCCAGCAGGGTTCTCACATTAGCATAAGAATCCTGCCTGGTAGTTGAGATTTCTGGGTGGGGTGTAGGTGCGGGGCTTCTGTCAGCCCTGCCTTTGATTTGTTTACCTCCAGAGTTGGAAAGTGCATATTTGCGTGAGATGGGAAAAGTGTGGATCGTGCTTCAGATTTCATCCTGACACTTTGAAATGACCAGTGTGTTGGTAATTATTTGCATTTCCATGGCGTTTGGCACAGAAATAGTCATGAGGTCGGTCTCTGCATCCTGAAGCCTATGATGCTTTTTGCAGAGAAACCTCTGCTGAGGCCCAGGTAACTTGCTATTTCCCATAGCTGGCACAGGAGCCTTGGATGATAGGATTGTTTTCAGCATTATTTCACCATCCTTTCACCACTGTTTCAAGAACGGGAGACCTTTTCAACCGTTAGTGGAAGAATCCTTCTTTGGAGATGAGATATTTTTCTGGGGTGGCAAGTGCAGGGCCTCTGTCAGTCCTGGGTTTGTTGGACTAGCGCCAGACATGAGAAGTGCGCCTTTGTGGGACAGGTGAATAGTGCGGATCCTGTTTCAGTCTAAAGATGGAAACAGGATCCGCACTTTTCACCGTTCCTTTCAGAGTCATTTGATTCATCAGCTAGGAATGGCGATTGCTTCACCAGACCAATCGAAGGCTAGGCCAAAGTAACTCGATGTTTCCAAGAGGTGTGTGGCCCAACTTTTGAAAGAACCGCTAAGTGGAGAACTATTTGGTATTTTTCCGAAGCACTTTTCACCGTAATTGTCATAAGGTTGGTCTCTGCATCCTTAAGCATACCAGAGTCTTCACAGACGAAACAGGCTGAGGCCCAGTAATCTTGGCATTTCCAATAGTTGGTCCTAGAGACTACCAAGAAAGTGTTCTTTTAAGTATTATTCCGTTGTGGTTTCAGCATTATTTTCAGAACCCCAGCAGGGTTCTCGCATTAGCATAAGAATCCTGCCTGGTAGTTGAGATTTCTGGGTGGGGTGTAGGTGCGGGGCTTCTGTCAGCCCTGCCTTTGATTTGTTTACCTCCAGAGTTGGAAAGTGCATATTTGCGTGAGATGGGAAAAGTGTGGATCGTGCTTCAGATTTCATCCTGAGACTTTGAAATGACCAGTGTGTTGGTAATTATTTGCATTTCCATGGCGTTTGGCACAGAAATAGTCATGAGGTAGGTCTCTGCATCCTGAAGCCTATGATGCTTTTTGCAGAGAAACCTCTGCTGAGGCCCAGGTAACTTGCTATTTCCCATAGCTGGCACAGGAGCCTTGGAAGATAGGATTGTTTTCAGTATTATTTCACCATCCTTTCACCACTGTTTCAAGAACGGGAGCCCTTTTCAACCGTTAGTGGAAGAATCCTTCTTTGGAGATGAAATATTTTTCTGGGGTGGCAAGTGCAGGGCCTCTGTCAGTCCTGGGTTTGTTGGACTAGTGCCAGACATGAGAAGTGTGCTTTTGTGGGACAGGTGAATAGTGCGGATCCTGTTTCAGCCTAAAGACTGAAACAGGATCCGCACTTTTCACCGTTCCTTTCAGAATCATTTGATTCATCAGCTAGGAATGGCGATTGCTTCACCAGACCAATCGAAGGCTAGGCCAAATAACTCGATGTCTCCAAGAGGTGTGTGGCCCAACTATTGAAAGAACCACTAAGTGGAGAACTATTTGGTATTTTTCCGAAGCACTTTTCAGCGTAATTGTCATAAGGTTGGTCTCTGCATCCTTAAGCATACCAGAGTCTTCACAGACGAAACAGGCTGAGGCCCAGTAATCTTGGCATTTCCAATAGTTGGTCCTAGAGACTACCAAGAATGTGTTCTTTTAAGTATTATTCCGTTGTGGTTTCAGCATTATTTTCAGAACCCCAGCAGGGTTCTCGCATTAGCATAAGAATCCTGCCTGGTAGTTGAGATTTCTGGGTGGGGTGTAGGTGCAGGGCTTCTGTCAGCCCTGCCTTTGATTTGTTTACCTCCAGAGTTGGAAAGTGCATATTTGCGTGAGATGGGAAAAGTGTGGATCGTGCTTCAGATTTCATCCTGACACTTTGAAATGACCAGTGTGTTGGTAATTATTTGCATTTCCATGGCGTTTGGCACAGAAATAGTCATGAGGTCCGTCTCTGCATCCTGAAGCCTATGATGCTTTTTGCAGAGAAACCTCTGCTGAGGCCCAGGTAACTTGCTA
The DNA here is from genome assembly GCF_020740605.2 of Lemur catta. NCBI lineage: Eukaryota > Metazoa > Chordata > Mammalia > Primates > Lemuridae > Lemur > Lemur catta. The sequence continues at coordinate 71,340,430 of NC_059133.1, read as the reverse complement.
TTTCCCATAGCTGGCACAGGAGCCTTGGATGATAGGATTGTTTTCAGCATTATTTCACCATCCTTTCACCACTGTTTCAAGAACGGGAGACCTTTTCAACCGTTAGTGGAAGAATCCTTCTTTGGAGATGAGATATTTTTCTGGGGTGGCAAGTGCAGGGCCTCTGTCAGTCCTGGGTTTGTTGGACTAGCGCCAGACATGAGAAGTGCGCCTTTGTGGGACAGGTGAATAGTGCGGATCCTGTTTCAGTCTAAAGATGGAAACAGGATCCGCACTTTTCACCGTTCCTTTCAGAGTCATTTGATTCATCAGCTAGGAATGGCGATTGCTTCACCAGACCAATCGAAGGCTAGGCCAAAGTAACTCGATGTTTCCAAGAGGTGTGTGGCCCAACTTTTGAAAGAACCGCTAAATGGAGAACTATTTGGTATTTTTCCGAAGCACTTTTCACCGTAATTGTCATAAGGTTGGTCTCTGCATCCTTAAGCATACCAGAGTCTTCACAGACGAAACAGGCTGAGGCCCAGTAATCTTGGCATTTCCAATAGTTGGTCCTAGAGACTACCAAGATAGTGTTCTTTTAAGTATTATTCCGTTGTGGTTTCAGCATTATTTTCAGAACCCCAGCAGGGTTCTGGCATTAGCATAAGAATCCTGCCTGGTAGTTGAGATTTCTGGGTGGGGTGTAAGTGCCGGGCCTCTGTCAGCCCTGCCTTTGATTTGTTTACCTCCAGAGTTGGAAAGTGCATATTTGCGTGAGATGGGAAAAGTGTGGATCGTGCTTCAGATTTCATCCTGACACTTTGAAATGACCAGTGTGTTGGTAATTATTTGCATTTCCATGGCGTTTGGCACAGAAATAGTCATGAGGTCCGTCTCTGCATCCTGAAGCCTATGATGCTTTTTGCAGAGAAACCTCTGCTGAGGCCCAGGTAACTTGCTATTTCCCATAGCTGGCACAGGAGCCTTGGAAGATAGGATTGTTTTCAGTATTATTTCACCATTTTTTCACCACTGTTTCAAGAACGGGAGCCCTTTTCAACCGCTAGTGGAAGAATCCTTCTTTGGAGATGAGGTATTTTTCTGGGGTGGCAAGTGCAGGGCCTCTGTCAGTCCTGGGTTTGTTGGACTAGCGCCAGACATGAGAAGTGCGCCTTTGTGGGACAGGTGTATAATGCGGATCCTGTTTCAGTCTAAAGACTGAAACAGGATCCGCACTTTCCCCGTTCCTTTCAGAATCATTAGATTCATCAGCTAGGAATGGCGATTGCTTCACCAGACCAATCGAAGGCTAGGCCAAATAACTCGATGTTTCCAAGAGGTGTGTGGCCCAACTATTGAAAGAACCACTAAGTGGAGAACTATTTGGTATTTTTCCGAAGCACTTTTCACCGTAATTGTCATAAGGTTGGTCTCTGCATCCTTAAGCATACCAGAGTCTTCACAGACGAAACAGGCTGAGGCCCAGTAATCTTGGCATTTCCAATAGTTGGTCCTAGAGACTACCAAGAAAGTGTTCTTTTAAGTATTATTCCGTTGTGGTTTCAGCATTATTTTCAGAACCCCAGCAGGGTTCTCGCATTAGCATAAGAATCCTGCCTGGTAGTTGAGATTTCTGGGTGGGGTGTAGGTGCAGGGCTTCTGTCAGCCCTGCCTTTGATTTGTTTACCTCCAGAGTTGGAAAGTGCATATTTGCGTGAGATGGGAAAACTGTGGATCGTGCTTCAGATTTCATCCTGACACTTTGAAATGACCAGTGTGTTGGTAATTATTTGCATTTCCATGGCGTTTGGCACAGAAATAGTCATGAGGTCGGTCTCTGCATCCTGAAGCCTATGATGCTTTTTGCAGAGAAACCTCTGCTGAGGCCCAGGTAACTTGCTGTTTCCCATAGCTGGCACAGGAGCCTTGGATGATAGGATTGTTTTCAGCATTATTTCACCATCCTTTCACCACTGTTTCAAGAACGGGAGACCTTTTCAACCGTTAGTGGAAGAATCCTTCTTTGGAGATGAGATATTTTTCTGGGGTGGCAAGTGCAGGGCCTCTGTCAGTCCTGGGTTTGTTGGACTAGCGCCAGACATGAGAAGTGCGCCTTTGTGGGACAGGTGAATATTGCGGATCCTGTTTCAGTCTAAAGACTGAAACAGGATCCGAACTTTTCACCGTTCCTTTCAGAATCATTTGATTCATCAGCTAGGAATGGCGATTGCTTCACCAGACCAATCGAAGGCTAGGCCAAAGTAACTCGATGTTTCCAAGAGGTGTGTGGCCCAACTATTGAAAGAACCGCTAAGTGGAGAACTATTTGGTATTTTTCCGAAGCACTTTTCACCGTAATTGTCATAAGGTTGGTCTCTGCATCCTTAAGCATACCAGAGTCTTCACAGACGAAACAGGCTGAGGCCCAGTAATCTTGGCATTTCCAATAGTTGGTCCTAGAGACTACCAAGAAAGTGTTCTTTTAAGTATTATTCTGTTGTGGTTTCAGCATTATTTTCAGAACCCCAGCAGGGTTCTCGCATTAGCATAAGAATCCTGCCTGGTAGTTGAGATTTCTGGGTGGGGTGTAAGTGCGGGGCTTCTGTCAGCCCTGCCTTTGATTTGTTTACCTCCATAGTTGGAAAGTGCATATTTGCGTGAGATGGGAAAAGTGTGGATCGTGCTTCAGATTTCATCCTGACACTTTGAAATGACCAGTGTGTTGGTAATTATTTGCATTTCCATGGCGTTTGGCACAGAAATAGTCATGAGGTCGGTCTCTGCATCCTGAAGCCTATGATGCTTTTTGCAGAGAAACCTCTGCTGAGGCCCAGGTAACTTGCTATTTCCCATAGCTGGCACTGGAGCCTTGGAAGATAGGATTGTTTTCAGTATTATTTCACCATCCTTTCACCACTGTTTCAAGAACGGGAGCCCTTTTCAACCGTTAGTGGAAGAATCCTTCTTTGGAGATGAGATATTTTTCTGGGGTGGCAAGTGCAGGGCCTCTGTCAGTCCTGGGTTTGTTGGACTAGCGCCAGACATGAGAAGTGCGCCTTTGTGGGACAGGTGAATAGTGCGGATCCTGTTTCAGTCTAAAGACTGAAACAGGATCCGCACTTTTCACCGTTCCTTTCAAATCATTTGATTCATCAGCTAGGAATGGCGATTGCTTCACCAGACCAATCGAAGGCTAGGCCAAACTAACTCGATGTTTCCAAGAGGTGTGTGGCCCAACTATTGAAAGAACCGCTAAGTGGAGAACTATTTGGTATTTTTCCAAAGCACTTTTCACCGTAATTGTCATAAGGTTGGTCTCTGCATCCTTAAGCATACCAGAGTCTTCACAGACGAAACAGGCTGAGGCCCAGTAATCTTGGCATTTCCAATAGTTGGTCCTAGAGACTACCAAGAAAGTGTTCTTAAAAGCATTATTCCTTTGTGGTTTCAGCATTATTTTCAGAACCTGAGCAGGGTTCTCGCATTAGCATAAGAATCCTGCCTGGTAGTTGAGGTTTATGGGTGGGGTGTAAGTGCAGGGCTTCTGTCAGCCCTGCCTTTGATTTGTTTACCTCCAGAGTTGGAAAGTGCATATTTGCGTGAGATGGGAAAAGTGTGGATTGTGCTTCAGACTTCATCCTGACACTTTGAAATGACCAGTGTGTTGGTAGTTATTTGCCATTTCCATGGCGTTTGGCACAGAAATAGTCATGAGGTCGGTCTCTGCATCCTGAATCCTATGATGCTTTTTGCAGAGAAACCTCTGCTGAGGCCCAGGTAACTTGCTATTTCCCATAGCTGGCACAGGAGCCTTGGAAGATAGGATTGTTTTCAGTATTATTTCACCATCCTTTCACCACTGTTTCAAGAACGGTAGCCCTTTTCAAACGTTAGTGGAAGAATCCTTCTTTGGAGATGAGATATTTTTCTGGGGTGGCAAGTGCAGGGCCTCTGTCAGTCTTGGGTTTGTTGGACTAGCGCCAGACATGAGAAGTGCACCTTTGTGGGACAGGTGAATAGTGCGGATCCTGTTTCAGTCTAAAGACTGAAACAGGATCCGCACTTTTCACCGTTCCTTTCAGAATCATTTGATTCATCAGCTAGGAATGGCGATTGCTTCACCAGACCAATCGAAGGCTAGGCCAAAGTAACTCGATGTTTCCAAGAGGTGTGTGGCCCAACTTTTGAAAGAACCGCTAAGTGGAGAACTATTTGGTATTTTTCCGAAGCACTTTTCACCGTAATTGTCATAAGGTTGGTCTCTGCATCCTTAAGCATACCAGAGTCTTCACAGACGAAACAGGCTGAGGCCCAGTAATCTTGGCATTTCCAATAGTTGGTCCTAGAGACTACCAAGAAAGTGTTCTTTTAAGTATTATTCCTTTGTGGTTTCAGCATTATTTTCAGAACCTGAGCAGGGTTCTCGCATTAGCATAAGAATCCTGCCTGGTAGTTGAGATTTCTGGGTGGGGTGTAAGTGCCGGGCTTCTGTCCGCCCTGCCTTTGATTTGTTTACCTCCAGAGTTGGAAAGTGCATATTTGCGTGAGATGGGAAAAGTGTGGATCGTGCTTCAGATTTCATCCTGACACTTTGAAATGACCAGTGTGTTGGTAATTATTTGCATTTCCATGGCGTTTGGCACAGAAATAGTCATGAGGTCGGTCTCTGCATCCTGAAGCCTATGATGCTTTTTGCAGAGAAACCTCTGCTGAGGCCCAGGTAACTTGCTATTTCCCATAGCTGGCACAGGAGCCTTGGATGATAGGATTGTTTTCAGCATTATTTCACCATCCTTTCACCACTGTTTCAAGAACGGGAGACCTTTTCAACCGTTAGTGGAAGAATCCTTCTTTGGAGATGAGATATTTTTCTGGGGTGGCAAGTGCAGGGCCTCTGTCAGTCCTGGGTTTGTTGGACTAGCGCCAGACATGAGAAGTGCGCCTTTGTGGGACAGGTGAATAGTGCGGATCCTGTTTCAGTCTAAAGATGGAAACAGGATCCGCACTTTTCACCGTTCCTTTCAGAGTCATTTGATTCATCAGCTAGGAATGGCGATTGCTTCACCAGACCAATCGAAGGCTAGGCCAAAGTAACTCGATGTTTCCAAGAGGTGTGTGGCACAACTTTTGAAAGAACCGCTAAGTGGAGAACTATTTGGTATTTTTCCGAAGCACTTTTCACCGTAATTGTCATAAGGTTGGTCTCTGCATCCTTAAGCATACCAGAGTCTTCACAGACGAAACAGGCTGAGGCCCAGTAATCTTGGCATTTCCAATAGTTGGTCCTAGAGACTACCAAGAAAGTGTTCTTTTAAGTATTATTCCGTTGTGGTTTCAGCATTATTTTCAGAACCCCAGCAGGGTTCTCGCATTAGCATAAGAATCCTGCCTGGTAGTTGAGATTTCTGGGTGGGGTGTAGGTGCGGGGCTTCTGTCAGCCCTGCCTTTGATTTGTTTACCTCCAGAGTTGGAAAGTGCATATTTGCGTGAGATGGGAAAAGTGTGGATCGTGCTTCAGATTTCATCCTGAGACTTTGAAATGACCAGTGTGTTGGTAATTATTTGCATTTCCATGGCGTTTGGCACAGAAATAGTCATGAGGTAGGTCTCTGCATCCTGAAGCCTATGATGCTTTTTGCAGAGAAACCTCTGCTGAGGCCCAGGTAACTTGCTATTTCCCATAGCTGGCACAGGAGCCTTGGAAGATAGGATTGTTTTCAGTATTATTTCACCATCCTTTCACCACTGTTTCAAGAACGGGAGCCCTTTTCAACCGTTAGTGGAAGAATCCTTCTTTGGAGATGAAATATTTTTCTGGGGTGGCAAGTGCAGGGCCTCTGTCAGTCCTGGGTTTGTTGGACTAGTGCCAGACATGAGAAGTGTGCTTTTGTGGGACAGGTGAATAGTGCGGATCCTGTTTCAGCCTAAAGACTGAAACAGGATCCGCACTTTTCACCGTTCCTTTCAGAATCATTTGATTCATCAGCTAGGAATGGCGATTGCTTCACCAGACCAATCGAAGGCTAGGCCAAATAACTCGATGTTTCCAAGAGGTGTGTGGCCCAACTATTGAAAGAACCACTAAGTGGAGAACTATTTGGTATTTTTCCGAAGCACTTTTCAGCGTAATTGTCATAAGGTTGGTCTCTGCATCCTTAAGCATACCAGAGTCTTCACAGACGAAACAGGCTGAGGCCCAGTAATCTTGGCATTTCCAATAGTTGGTCCTAGAGACTACCAAGAATGTGTTCTTTTAAGTATTATTCCGTTGTGGTTTCAGCATTATTTTCAGAACCCCAGCAGGGTTCTCGCATTAGCATAAGAATCCTGCCTGGTAGTTGAGATTTCTGGGTGGGGTGTAGGTGCAGGGCTTCTGTCAGCCCTGCCTTTGATTTGTTTACCTCCAGAGTTGGAAAGTGCATATTTGCGTGAGATGGGAAAAGTGTGGATCGTGCTTCAGATTTCATCCTGACACTTTGAAATGACCAGTGTGTTGGTAATTATTTGCATTTCCATGGCGTTTGGCACAGAAATAGTCATGAGGTCCGTCTCTGCATCCTGAAGCCTATGATGCTTTTTGCAGAGAAACCTCTGCTGAGGCCCAGGTAACTTGCTATTTCCCATAGCTGGCACAGGAGCCTTGGATGATAGGATTGTTTTCAGCATTATTTCACCATCCTTTCACCACTGTTTCAAGAACGGGAGACCTTTTCAACTGTTAGTGGAAGAATCCTTCTTTGGAGATGAGATATTTTTCTGGGGTGGCAAGTGCAGGGCCTCTGTCAGTCCTGGGTTTGTTGGACTAGCGCCAGACATGAGAAGTGCGCCTTTGTGGGACAGGTGAATAGTGCGGATCCTGTTTCAGTCTAAAGATGGAAACAGGATCCGCACTTTTCACCGTTCCTTTCAGAGTCATTTGATTCATCAGCTAGGAATGGCGATTGCTTCACCAGACCAATCGAAGGCTAGGCCAAAGTAACTCGATGTTTCCAAGAGGTGTGTGGCCCAACTTTTGAAAGAACCGCTAAATGGAGAACTATTTGGTATTTTTCCGAAGCACTTTTCACCGTAATTGTCATAAGGTTGGTCTCTGCATCCTTAAGCATACCAGAGTCTTCACAGACGAAACAGGCTGAGGCCCAGTAATCTTGGCATTTCCAATAGTTGGTCCTAGAGACTACCAAGAAAGTGTTCTTTTAAGTATTATTCCGTTGTGGTTTCAGCATTATTTTCAGAACCCCAGCAGGGTTCTGGCATTAGCATAAGAATCCTGCCTGGTAGTTGAGATTTCTGGGTGGGGTGTAAGTGCCGGGCCTCTGTCAGCCCTGCCTTTGATTTGTTTACCTCCAGAGTTGGAAAGTGCATATTTGCGTGAGATGGGAAAAGTGTGGATCGTGCTTCAGATTTCATCCTGACACTTTGAAATGACCAGTGTGTTGGTAATTATTTGCATTTCCATGGCGTTTGGCACAGAAATAGTCATGAGGTCCGTCTCTGCATCCTGAAGCCTATGATGCTTTTTGCAGAGAAACCTCTGCTGAGGCCCAGGTAACTTGCTATTTCCCATAGCTGGCACAGGAGCCTTGGAAGATAGGATTGTTTTCAGTATTATTTCACCATTTTTTCACCACTGTTTCAAGAACGGGAGCCCTTTTCAACCGCTAGTGGAAGAATCCTTCTTTGGAGATGAGGTATTTTTCTGGGGTGGCAAGTGCAGGGCCTCTGTCATTCCTGGGTTTGTTGGACTAGCGCCAGACATGAGAAGTGCGCCTTTGTGGGACAGGTGTATAATGCGGATCCTGTTTCAGTCTAAAGACTGAAACAGGATCCGCACTTTCCCCGTTCCTTTCAGAATCATTAGATTCATCAGCTAGGAATGGCGATTGCTTCACCAGACCAATCGAAGGCTAGGCCAAATAACTCGATGTTTCCAAGAGGTGTGTGGCCCAACTATTGAAAGAACCACTAAGTGGAGAACTATTTGGTATTTTTCCGAAGCACTTTTCACCGTAATTGTCATAAGGTTGGTCTCTGCATCCTTAAGCATACCAGAGTCTTCACAGACGAAACAGGCTGAGGCCCAGTAATCTTGGCATTTCCAATAGTTGGTCCTAGAGACTACCAAGAAAGTGTTCTTTTAAGTATTATTCCGTTGTGGTTTCAGCATTATTTTCAGAACCCCAGCAGGGTTCTCGCATTAGCATAAGAATCCTGCCTGGTAGTTGAGATTTCTGGGTGGGGTGTAGGTGCAGGGCTTCTGTCAGCCCTGCCTTTGATTTGTTTACCTCCAGAGTTGGAAAGTGCATATTTGCGTGAGATGGGAAAACTGTGGATCGTGCTTCAGATTTCATCCTGACACTTTGAAATGACCAGTGTGTTGGTAATTATTTGCATTTCCATGGCGTTTGGCACAGAAATAGTCATGAGGTCGGTCTCTGCATCCTGAAGCCTATGATGCTTTTTGCAGAGAAACCTCTGCTGAGGCCCAGGTAACTTGCTATTTCCCATAGCTGGCACAGGAGCCTTGGATGATAGGATTGTTTTCAGCATTATTTCACCATCCTTTCACCACTGTTTCAAGAACGGGAGACCTTTTCAACCGTTAGTGGAAGAATCCTTCTTTGGAGATGAGATATTTTTCTGGGGTGGCAAGTGCAGGGCCTCTGTCAGTCCTGGGTTTGTTGGACTAGCGCCAGACATGAGAAGTGCGCCTTTGTGGGACAGGTGAATATTGCGGATCCTGTTTCAGTCTAAAGACTGAAACAGGATCCGAACTTTTCACCGTTCCTTTCAGAATCATTTGATTCATCAGCTAGGAATGGCGATTGCTTCACCAGACCAATCGAAGGCTAGGCCAAAGTAACTCGATGTTTCCAAGAGGTGTGTGGCCCAACTATTGAAAGAACCGCTAAGTGGAGAACTATTTGGTATTTTTCCGAAGCACTTTTCACCGTAATTGTCATAAGGTTGGTCTCTGCATCCTTAAGCATACCAGAGTCTTCACAGACGAAACAGGCTGAGGCCCAGTAATCTTGGCATTTCCAATAGTTGGTCCTAGAGACTACCAAGAAAGTGTTCTTTTAAGTATTATTCCGTTGTGGTTTCAGCATTATTTTCAGAACCCGAGCAGGGTTCTCGCATTAGCATAAGAATCCTGCCTGGTAGTTGAGGTTTCTGGGTGGGGTGTAAGTGCGGGGCTTCTGTCAGCCCTGCCTTTGATTTGTTTACCTCCAGAGTTGGAAAGTGCATATTTGCGTGAGATGGGAAAAGTGTGGATCGTGCTTGAGATTTCATCCTGACACTTTGAAATGACCAGTGTGTTGGTAATTATTTGCATTTCCATGGCGTTTGGCACAGAAATAGTCATGAGGTCGGTCTCTGCATCCTGAAGCCTATGATGCTTTTTGCAGAGAAACCTCTGCTGAGGCCCAGGTAACTTGCTATTTCCCATAGCTGGCACAGGAGCCTTGGAAGATAGGATTGTTTTCAGTATTATTTCACCATCCTTTCACCACTGTTTCAAGAACGGGAGCCCTTTTCAACCGTTAGTGGAAGAATCCTTCTTTGGAGATGAGATATTTTTCTGGGGTGGCAAGTGCAGGGCCTCTGTCAGTCCTGGGTTTGTTGGACTAGCGCCAGACATGAGAAGTGCGCCTTTGTGGGACAGGTGAATAGTGCTTATCCTGTTTCAGTCTAAAGACTGAAACAGGATCCGCACTTTTCACCGTTCCTTTGAAATCATTTGATTCATCAGCTAGGAATGGCGATTGCTTCACCAGACCAATCGAAGGCTAGGCCAAACTAACTCGATGTTTCCAAGAGGTGTGTGGCCCAACTATTGAAAGAACCGCTAAGTGGAGAACTATTTGGTATTTTTCCAAAGCACTTTTCACCGTAATTGTCATAAGGTTGGTCTCTGCATCCTTAAGCATACCAGAGTCTTCACAGACGAAACAGGCTGAGGCCCAGTAATCTTGGCATTTCCAATAGTTGGTCCTAGAGACTACCAAGAAAGTGTTCTTATAAGCATTATTCCTTTGTGGTTTCAGCATTATTTTCAGAACCTGAGCAGGGTTCTCGCATTAGCATAAGAATCCTGCCTGGTAGTTGAGGTTTATGGGTGGGGTGTAAGTGCAGGGCTTCTGTCAGCCCTGCCTTTGATTTGTTTACCTCCAGAGTTGGAAAGTGCATATTTGCGTGAGATGGGAAAAGTGTGGATTGTGCTTCAGATTTCATCCTGACACTTTGAAATGACCAGTGTGTTGGTAGTTATTTGCCATTTCCATGGCGTTTGGCACAGAAATAGTCATGAGTTCGGTCTCTGCATCCTGAATCCTATGATGCTTTTTGCAGAGAAACCTCTGCTGAGGCCCAGGTAACTTGCTATTTCCCATAGCTGGCACAGGAGCCTTGGAAGATAGGATTGTTTTCAGTATTATTTCACCATCCTTTCACCACTGTTTCAAGAACGGGAGCCCTTTTCAACCGTTAGTGGAAGAATCCTTCTTTGGAGATGAGATATTTTTCTGGGGTGGCAAGTGCAGGGCCTCTGTCAGTCCTGGGTTTGTTGGACTAGCGCCAGACATGAGAAGTGCGCCTTTGTGGGACAGGTGAATAGTGCGGATCCTGTTTCAGTCTAAAGACTGAAACAGGATCCGCACTTTTCACCGTTCCTTTCAGAATCATTTGATTCATCAGCTAGGAATGGCGATTGCTTCACCAGACCAATCGAAGGCTAGGCCAAAGTAACTCGATGTTTCCAAGAGGTGTGTGGCCCAACTTTTGAAAGAACCGCTAAGTGGAGAACTATTTGGTATTTTTCCGAAGCACTTTTCACCGTAATTGTCATAAGGTTGGTCTCTGCATCCTTAAGCATACCAGAGTCTTCACAGACGAAACAGGCTGAGGCCCAGTAATCTTGGCATTTCCAATAGTTGGTCCTAGAGACTACCAAGAAAGTGTTCTTTTAAGTATTATTCCGTTGTGGTTTCAGCATTATTTTCAGAACCCGAGCAGGGTTCTCGCATTAGCATAAGAATCCTGCCTGGTAGTTGAGATTTCTGGGTGGGGTGTAAGTGCAGGGCTTCTGTCAGCCCTGCCTTTGATTTGTTTACCTCCAGAGTTGGAAAGTGCATATTTGCGTGAGATGGGAAAAGTGTGGATCGTGCTTCAGATTTCATCCTGACACTTTGAAATGACCAGTGTGTTGGTAATTATTTGCATTTCCATGGCGTTTGGCACAGAAATAGTCATGAGGTCGGTCTCTGCATCCTGAAGCCTATGATGCTTTTTGCAGAGAAACCTCTGCTGAGGCCCAGGTAACTTGCTATTTCCCATAGCTGGCACAGGAGCCTTGGAAGATAGGATTGTTTTCAGTATTATTTCACCATCCTTTCACCACTGTTTCAAGAACGGGAGCCCTTTTCAACCGTTAGTGGAAGAATCCTTCTTTGGAGATGAGATATTTTTCTGGGGTGGCAAGTGCAGGGCCTCTGTCAGTCCTGGGTTTGTTGGACTAGCGCCAGACATGAGAAGTGCCCCTTTGTGGGACAGGTGAATAGTGCGGATCCTGTTTCAGTCTAAAGACTGAAACAGGATCCGCACTTTTCACCGTTCCTTTCAAATCATTTGATTCATCAGGTAGGAATGGCGATTGCTTCACCAGACCAATCGAAGGCTAGGCCAAACTAACTCGATGTTTCCAAGAGGTGTGTGGCCCAACTATTGAAAGAACCGCTAAGTGGAGAACTATTTGGTATTTTTCCAAAGCACTTTTCACCGTAATTGTCATAAGGTTGGTCTCTGCATCCTTAAGCATACCAGAGTCTTCACAGACGAAACAGGCTGAGGCCCAGTAATCTTGGCATTTCCAATAGTTGGTCCTAGAGACTACCAAGAAAGTGTTCTTATAAGCATTATTCCTTTGTGGTTTCAGCATTATTTTCAGAACCTGAGCAGGGTTCTCACATTAGCATAAGAATCCTGCCTGGTAGTTTAGGTTTATGGGTGGGGTGTAAGTGCGGGGCTTCTGTCAGCCCTGCCTTTGATTTGTTTACCTCCAGAGTTGGAAAGTGCATATTTGCGTGAGATGGGAAAAGTGTGGATCGTGCTTCAGATTTCATCCTGACACTTTGAAATGACCAGTGTGTTGGTATTTATTTGCCATTTCCATGGGGTTTGGCACCGTTATAGTCATGAGGTCGGTCTCTGCATCCTGAAGCCTATGATGCTTTTTGCAGAGAAACCTCTGCTGAGGCCCAGGTAACTTTCTATATCCCATAGCTGGCACTGGAGCCTTGGAAGATAGGATTGTTTTCAGTATTATTTCACCATCCTTTCTCCACTGTTTCAAGAACGGGAGCCCTTTTCAACCGTTAGTTGAAGAATCCTTCTTTGGAGATGAGATATTTTTCTGGGGTGGCAAGTGCAGGGCCTCTGTCAGTCCTGGGTTGTTGGACTAGCGCCAGACATGAGAAGTGCGCCTTTGTGGGACAGGTGAATAGTGCGGATCCTGTTTCAGTCTAAAGACTGAAACAGGATCCGCACTTTTCACCGTTCCTGTCAGAATCATTTGATTCATCAGCTAGGAATAGCGATTGCTTCACCAGACCAATCGAAGGCTAGGCCAAAGTAACTCGATGTTTCCAAGAGGTGTGTGGCCCAACTTTTGAAAGAACCGCTAAGTGGAGAACTATTTGGTATTTTTCCGAAGCACTTTTCACCGTAATTGTCAGAAGGTTGGTCTCTGCATCCTTAAGCATACCAGAGTCTTATCAGACGAAACAGGCTGAGGACCAGTAATCTTGGCATTTCCAATAGTTGGTCCTAGAGACTACCAAGAAAGTGTTCTTTTAAGTATTATTCCGTTGTGGTTTCAGCATTATTTTCAGAACCCGAGCAGGGTTCTGGCATTAGTATAAGATTCCTGCCTGGTAGTTGAGATTTCTGGTTGGGGTGTAAGTGCGGGGCTTCTGTCAGCCCTGCCTTTGATTTGTTTACCTCCAGAGTTGGAAAGTGCATATTTGCGTGAGATGGGAAAAGTGTGGATCGTGCTTCTGATTTCATCCTGACACTTTGAAATGACCAGTGTGTTGGTAATTATTTGCCATTTCCATGGCGTTTGGCACCGTCATAGTCATGACGTCGGTCTCTGCATCCTGAAGCCTATGATGCTTTTTGCAGAGAAACCTCTGCTGAGGCCCAGGTAACTTGCTATTTCCCATAGCTGGCACAGGAGCCTTGGAAGATAGGATTGTTTTCAGTATTATTTCACCATCCTTTCACCACTGTTTCAAGAACGGGAGCCCTTTCAACCGTTAGTGGAAGAATCCTTCTTTGGAGATGAGATATTTTTCTGGGGTGCCAAGTGCAGGGCCTCTGTCAGTCCTGGGTTTGTTGGACTAGCGCCAGACATGAGAAGTGCGCCTTTGTGGGACAGGTGAATAGTGCGGATCCTGTTTCAGTCTAAAGACTGAAACAGGATCCGCACTTTTCACCGTTCCTTTCAGAATCACTTGATTCATCAGCTAGGAATGGCGAAAGCTTCACCAGAGCAATCGAAGGCTAGGCCAAAGTAACTCGATGTTTCCAAGTGGTGTGTGGCCCAACTATTGAAAGAACCGTTAAGTGGAGAACTATTTGGTATTTTTCCGAAGCACTTTTCACCGTAATTGTCATAAGGTTGGTCTCTGCATCCTTAAGCATACCAGAGTCTTCACAGACGAAACAGGCTGAGGCCCAGTAATCTTGGCATTTCCAATAGCTGGTCCTAGAGACTACCAAGAAAGTGTTCCATTAAGTATTATTCCGTTGTGGTTTCAGCATTATTTTCAGTACCCGAGCAGGGTTCCGGCATTAGCATAAGAATCCTGCCTGGTAGTTGAGATTTCTGGGTGGGGTGTAAGTGCCTGGCTTCTATCAGCCCTGCCTTTGATTTGTTTACCTCCAGAGTTGGAAAGTGCATATTTGCGTGAGATGGGAAAAGTGTGGATCGTGCTTCAGATTTCATCCTGACACTTTAAAATGACCACTGTTCTGGTAATTATTTGCCATTTCCATGGCGTTTGGCACCGTAATAGTCATGAGGTTGGTCTCTGCATCCTGAAGCCTATGATGCTTTTTGCAGAGAAACCTCTGCTGAGGCCCAGGTAACTTGCTATTTCCCATAGCTGGCACAGGAGCCTTGGAAGATAGGATTGTTTTCAGTATTATTTCACCATCCTTTCACCACTGTTTCAAGAACGGGAGCCCTTTTCAACCGTTAGTGGAAGAATCCTTCTTTGGAGATGAGATATTTTTCTGGGGTGGCAAGTGCAGGGCCTCTGTCAGTCCTGGGTTTGTTGGACTAGCGCCAGACATGAGAAGTGCGCCTTTGTGGGACAGGTGAATAGTGCGGATCCTGTTTCAGTCTAAAGACTGAAACAGGATCCGCACTTTTCACCGTTCCTTTCAGAATCATTTGATTCATCAGCTAGGAATAGCGATTGCTTCACCAGACCAATCGAAGGCTAGGCCAAAATAACTCGATGTTTCAAAGTGGTGTGTGGCCCAACTATTGAAAGAACCGCTAAGTGGAGAACTATTTGGTATTTTTCCGAAGCACTGTTCACCGTAATTGTCATAAGGTTGGTCTCTGCATCCTTAAGCATACCAGAGTCTTCACAGAGGAAACAGGCTGAGGCCCAGGAATATTGGCATTTCCAATAGTTGGTCCTAGAGACTACCAAGAAAGTGTTCTTTTATGTATTATTCCCTTGTGGTTTCAGCATTATTTTCAGAACCCGAGCAGGGTTCTGGCATTAGCATAAGAATCCTGCCTGGTAGTTGAGATTTCTTGGTGGGGTGTAAGTGCGGGGATTCTGTCAGCCCTGCCTTTGATTTGTTTACCTCCAGAGTTGGAAAGTGCATATTTGCGTGAGATGGGAAAAGTGTGGATCGTGATTCAGATTTCATCCTGACACTTTGAAATGACCAGTGTGTTGGTAATTATTTGCCATTTCCATGGCGTTTGGCACCGTAATAGTCATGACGTCGGTCTCTGCATCCTGAAGCCTATGATGCTTTTTGCAGAGAAACCTCTGCTGAGGCCCAGGTAACTTGCTATTTCCCATAGCTGGCACAGGAGCCTTGGAAGATAGGATTGTTTTCAGTATTATTTCACCATCCTTTCACCACTGTTTCAAGAACGGGAGCCCTTTTCAACCGTTAGTGGAAGAATCCTTCTTTGGAGATGAGATATTTTTCTGGGGTGGCAAGTGCAGGGCCTCTGTCAGTCCTGGGTTTGTTGGACTAGCGCCAGACATGAGAAGTGCGCCTTTGTGGGACAGATGAATAGTGCGGATCCTGTTTAAGTCTAAAGACTGAAACAGGATCCGCACTTTTCACCGTTCCTGTCAGAATCATTTGATTCATCAGCTAGGAATAGCGAATGCTTCACCAGACCAATCGAAGGCTAGGCCAAAGTAACTCGATGTTTCCAAGAGGTGTGTGGCACAACTTTTGAAAGAACCGCTAAGTGGAGAACTATTTGGTATTTTTCCGAAGCACTTTTCACCGTAATTGTCAGAAGGTTGGTCTCTGCATCCTTAAGCATACCAGAGTCTTATCAGATGAAACAGGCTGAGGCCCAGTAATCTTGGCATTTCCAATAGTTGGTCCTAGAGACTACCAAGAAAGTGTTCTTTTAAGTATTATTCCGTTGTGGTTTCAGCATTATTTTCAGAACCTGAGCAGGGTTCTGGCATTAGTATAAGATTCCTGCCTGGTAGTTGAGATTTCTGGGTGGGGTGTAAGTGCGGGGCTTCTGTCAGCCCTGCCTTTGATTTGTTTACCTCCAGAGTTGGAAAGTGCATATTTGCGTGAGATGGGAAAAGTCTGGATCGTGCTTCTGATTTCATCCTGACACTTTGAAATGACCAGTGTGTTGGTAATTATTTGCCATTTCCATGGGGTTTGGCACCGTAATAGTCATGAGGTCGGTCTCTGCATCCTGAAGCCTATGATGCTTTTTGCAGAGAAACCTCTGCTGAGGCCCAGGTAACTTGCTATTTCCCATAGCTGGCACAGGAGCCTTGGAAGATAGGATTGTTTTCAGTATTATTTCACCATCCTTTCACCACTGCTTCAAGAACGGGAACCCTTTTCAACCGTTAGTGGAAGAATCCTTCTTTGGAGATGAGATATTTTTCTGGTTTGGCAAGTGCAGGGCCTCTGTCAGTCCTGGGTTTGTTGGACTAGCGCCAGACATGAGAAGTGCGCCTTTGTGGGACAGGTGAATAGTGCGGATCCTGTTTCAGTCTAAAGACTGAAACAGGATCCGCACTTTTCACCGTTCCTTTCAGAATCATTTGATTCATCAGCTAGGAATAGCGATTGCCTCACCAGACCAATCGAAGGCTAGGCCAAAATAACTCGATGTTTCAAAGTGGTGTGTGGCCCAACTATTGAAAGAACCGCTAAGTGGAGAACTATTTGGTATTTTTCCGAAGCACTTTTCACCGTAATTGTCATAAGGTTGCTCTCTGCATCCTTAAGCATACCAGAGTCTTCACAGACGAAACAGGCTGAGGCCCAGTAATCTTGGCATTACCAATAGTTGGTCCTAGAGACTACCAAGAAAGTGTTCTTATAAGCATTATTCCTTTGTGGTTTCAGCATTATTTTCAGAACCCGAGCAGGGTTCTCGCATTAGCATAAGAATCCTGCCTGGTAGTTGAGATTTCTGGGTGGGGTGTAAGTGCAGGGCTTCTGTCAGCCCTGCCTTTGATTTGTTTACCTCCAGAGTTGGAAAGTGCATATTTGCGTGAGATGGGAAAAGTTGGATCGTGCTTCAGATTTCATCCTGACACTTTGAAATGACCAGTGTGTTGGTAATTATTTGCCATTTCCATGGCGTTTGGCACAGAAATAGTCATGAGGTCGGTCTCTGCATCCGGAAGCCTATGATGCTTTTTGCAGAGAAACCTCTGCTGAGGCCCAGGTAACTTGCTATTTCCCATAGCTGGCACAGGAGCCTTGGAAGATAGGATTGTTTTCAGTATTATTTCACCATCCTTTCTCCACTGTTTCAAGAACGGGAGCCCTTTTCAACCGTTAGTGGAAGAATCCTTCTTTGGAGATGAGATATTTTTCTGGGGTCGCAAGTGCAGGGCCTCTGTCAGTCCTGGGTTTGTTGGACTAGCGCCAGACATGAGAAGTGCGCCTTTGTGGGACAGGTGAATAGTGCGGATCCTGTTTCAGTCGACTGAAACAGGATCCGCACTTTTCACCGTTCCTTTCAGAATCACTTGATTCATCAGCTAGGAATGGCGAATGCTTCACCAGACCAATCGAAGGCTAGGCCAAAGTAACTCGATGTTTCCAAGTGGTGTGTGGCCCAACTATTGAAAGAACCGCTAAGTGGAGAACTATTTGGTATTTTTCCGAAGCACTTTTCACCGTAATTGTCATAAGGTTGGTCTCTGCACCCTTGAGCATACCAGAGTCTTCACAGACGAAACAGGCTGAGGCCCAGTAATCCTGGCATTTCCAATAGTTGGTCCTAGAGACTACCAAGAAAGTGTTCTTTTAAGTATTATTCCGTTGTGGTTTCAGCATTATTTTCAGAACCCGAGCAGGGTTCTGGCATTAGCATAAGAATCCTGCCTGGTAGTTGAGATTTCTGGGTGGGGTGTAAGTGCGGGGCTTCTGTCAGCCCTGCCTTTGATTTGTTTACCTCCAGAGTTGGAAAGTGCATATTTGCGTGAGATGGGAAAAGTGTGGATCGTGCTTCAGATTTCATCCTGACACTTTGAAATGACCAGTGTGTTGGTAATTATTTGCATTTCCATGGCGTTTGGCACAGAAAGAGTCATGAGGTCGGTCTCTGCATCCTGAAGCCTATGATGCTTTTTGCAGAGAAACCTCTGCTGAGGCCCAGGTAACTTGCTATTTCCCATAGCTGGCACAGGAGCCTTGGAAGATAGGATTGTTTTCAGTATTATTTCACCATCCTTTCACCACTGCTTCAAGAACGGGAACCCTTTTCAACCGTTAGTGGAAGAATCCTTCTTTGGAGATGAGATATTTTTCTGGTTTGGCAAGTGCAGGGCCTCTGTCAGTCCTGGGTTTGTTGGACTAGCGCCAGACATGAGAAGTGCGCCTTTGTGGGACAGGTGAATAGTGCGGATCCTGTTTCAGTCTAAAGACTGAAACAGGATCCGCACTTTTCACCGTTCCTTTCAGAATCATTTGATTCATCAGCTAGGAATAGCGATTGCCTCACCAGACCAATCGAAGGCTAGGCCAAAATAACTCGATGTTTCAAAGTGGTGTGTGGCCCAACTATTGAAAGAACCGCTAAGTGGAGAACTATTTGGTATTTTTCCGAAGCACTTTTCACCGTAATTGTCATAAGGTTGCTCTCTGCATCCTTAAGCATACCAGAGTCTTCACAGACGAAACAGGCTGAGGCCCAGTAATCTTGGCATTACCAATAGTTGGTCCTAGAGACTACCAAGAAAGTGTTCTTATAAGCATTATTCCTTTGTGGTTTCAGCATTATTTTCAGAACCCGAGCAGGGTTCTCGCATTAGCATAAGAATCCTGCCTGGTAGTTGAGATTTCTGGGTGGGGTGTAAGTGCAGGGCTTCTGTCAGCCCTGCCTTTGATTTGTTTACCTCCAGAGTTGGAAAGTGCATATTTGCGTGAGATGGGAAAAGTTGGATCGTGCTTCAGATTTCATCCTGACACTTTGAAATGACCAGTGTGTTGGTAATTATTTGCCATTTCCATGGCGTTTGGCACAGAAATAGTCATGAGGTCGGTCTCTGCATCCGGAAGCCTATGATGCTTTTTGCAGAGAAACCTCTGCTGAGGCCCAGGTAACTTGCTATTTCCCATAGCTGGCACAGGAGCCTTGGAAGATAGGATTGTTTTCAGTATTATTTCACCATCCTTTCTCCACTGTTTCAAGAACGGGAGCCCTTTTCAACCGTTAGTGGAAGAATCCTTCTTTGGAGATGAGATATTTTTCTGGGGTCGCAAGTGCAGGGCCTCTGTCAGTCCTGGGTTTGTTGGACTAGCGCCAGACATGAGAAGTGCGCCTTTGTGGGACAGGTGAATAGTGCGGATCCTGTTTCAGTCGACTGAAACAGGATCCGCACTTTTCACCGTTCCTTTCAGAATCACTTGATTCATCAGCTAGGAATGGCGAATGCTTCACCAGACCAATCGAAGGCTAGGCCAAAGTAACTCGATGTTTCCAAGTGGTGTGTGGCCCAACTATTGAAAGAACCGCTAAGTGGAGAACTATTTGGTATTTTTCCGAAGCACTTTTCACCGTAATTGTCATAAGGTTGGTCTCTGCACCCTTGAGCATACCAGAGTCTTCACAGACGAAACAGGCTGAGGCCCAGTAATCCTGGCATTTCCAATAGTTGGTCCTAGAGACTACCAAGAAAGTGTTCTTTTAAGTATTATTCCGTTGTGGTTTCAGCATTATTTTCAGAACCCGAGCAGGGTTCTGGCATTAGCATAAGAATCCTGCCTGGTAGTTGAGATTTCTGGGTGGGGTGTAAGTGCGGGGCTTCTGTCAGCCCTGCCTTTGATTTGTTTACCTCCAGAGTTGGAAAGTGCATATTTGCGTGAGATGGGAAAAGTGTGGATCGTGCTTCAGATTTCATCCTGACACTTTGAAATGACCAGTGTGTTGGTAATTATTTGCATTTCCATGGCGTTTGGCACAGAAAGAGTCATGAGGTCGGTCTCTGCATCCTGAAGCCTATGATGCTTTTTGCAGAGAAACCTCTGCTGAGGCCCAGGTAACTTGCTATTTCCCATAGCTGGCACAGGAGCCTTGGAAGATAGGATTGTTTTCAGTATTATTTCACCATCCTTTCACCACTGCTTCAAGAACGGGAACCCTTTTCAACCGTTAGTGGAAGAATCCTTCTTTGGAGATGAGATATTTTTCTGGTTTGGCAAGTGCAGGGCCTCTGTCAGTCCTGGGTTTGTTGGACTAGCGCCAGACATGAGAAGTGCGCCTTTGTGGGACAGGTGAATAGTGCGGATCCTGTTTCAGTCTAAAGACTGAATCAGGATCCGCACTTTTCACCGTTCCTTTCAGAATCACTTGATTCCTCAGCTAGGAATGGCGAATGCTTCACCAGACCAATCGAAGGCTAGGCCAAAGTAACTCGATGTTTCCAAGTGGTGTTTGGCCCAACTATTGAAAGAACCGCTAAGTGGAGAACTATTTGGTATTTTTCCGAAGCACTTTTCACCATAATTGTCATAAGGTTGGTCTCTGCATCCTTAAGCATACCAGAGTCTTCACAGACGAAACAGGCTGAGGCCCAGTAATCTTGGCATTTCCAATAGTTGGTCCTAGAGACTACCAGAAAGTGTTCTTTTAAGTAGTATTCCGTTGTGGTTTCAGCATTATTTTCAGAACCCGAGCAGGGTTCTGGCATTAGCATAAGAATCCTGCCTGGTAGTTGAGATTTCTGGGTGGGGTGTAAGTGCGGGGCTTCTGTCATCCCTGCCTTTGATTTGTTTACCTCCAGAGTTGGAAAGTGCATATTTGCGTGAGATGGGAAAAGTGTGGATCGTGCTTCAGATTTCATCCTGACACTTTGAAATGACCAGTGTGTTGGTAATTATTTGCATTTCCATGGCGTTTAGCACAGAAAGAGTCATGAGGTCGGTCTCTGCATCCTGAAGCCTATGATGCTTTTTGCAGAGAAACCTCTGCTGAGGCCCAGGTAACTTGCTATTTCCCATAGCTGGCACAGGAGCCTTGGAAGATAGGATTGTTTTCAGTATTATTTCACCATCCTTTCACCACTGTTTCAAGAACGGGAGCCCTTTTCAACCGTTAGTGGAAGAATCCTTCTTTGGAGATGAGATATTTTTCTGGGGTGGCAAGTGCAGGGCCTCTGTCAGTCCTGGGTTTGTTGGACTAGCGCCAGACATGAGAAGTGCGCCTTTGTGGGACAGGTGAATAGTGCGGATCCTGTTTCAGTCTAAAGACTGAATCAGGATCCGCACGTTTCACCGTTCCTTTCAGAATCACTTGATTCCTCAGCTAGGAATGGCGAATGCTTCACCAGACCAATCGAAGGCTAGGCCAAAGTAACGCGATGTTTCCAAGTGGTGTTTGGCCCAACTATTGAAAGAACCGCTAAGTGGAGAACTATTTGGTATTTTTCCGAAGCACTTTTCACCGTAATTGTCATAAGGTTGGTCTCTGCATCCTTAAGCATACCAGAGTCTTCACAGACGAAACAGGCTGAGGCCCAGTAATCTTGGCATTTCCAATAGTTGGTCCTAGAGACTACCAAGAAAGTGTTCTTTTAAGTATTATTCCGTTGTGGTTTCAGCATTATTTTCAGAACCCGAGCAGGGTTCTGGCATTAGCATAAGAATCCTGCCTGGTAGTTGAGATTTCTGGGTGGGGTGTAAGTGCGGGGCTTCTGTCATCCCTGCCTTTGATTTGTTTACCTCCAGAGTTGGAAAGTGCATATTTGCGTGAGATGGGAAAAGTGTGGATCGTGCTTCAGATTTCATCCTGACACTTTGAAATGACCAGTGTGTTGGTAATTATTTGCATTTCCATGGCGTTTAGCACAGAAAGAGTCATGAGGTCGGTCTCTGCATCCTGAAGCCTATGATGCTTTTTGCAGAGAAACCTCTGCTGAGGCCCAGGTAACTTGCTATTTCCCATAGCTGGCACAGGAGCCTTGGAAGATAGGATTGTTTTCAGTATTATTTCACCATCCTTTCACCACTGTTTCAAGAACGGGAGCCCTTTTCAACCGTTAGTGGAAGAATCCTTCTTTGGAGATGAGATATTTTTCTGGGGTGGCAAGTGCAGGGCCTCTGTCAGTCCTGGGTTTGTTGGACTAGCGCCAGACATGAGAAGTGCGCCTTTGTGGGACAGGTGAAAAGTGCGGATCCTGTTTCAGTCTAAAGACTGAATCAGGATCCGCACGTTTCACCGTTCCTTTCAGAATCACTTGATTCCTCAGCTAGGAATGGCGAATGCTTCACCAGACCAATCGAAGGCTAGGCCAAAGTAACGCGATGTTTCCAAGTGGTGTTTGGCCCAACTATTGAAAGAACCGCTAAGTGGAGAACTATTTGGTATTTTTCCGAAGCACTTTTCACCGTAATTGTCATAAGGTTGGTCTCTGCACCCTTGAGCATACCAGAGTCTTCACAGACGAAACAGGCTGAGGCCCAGTAATCCTGGCATTTCCAATAGTTGGTCCTAGAGACTACCAAGAAAGTGTTCTTTTAAGTATTATTCCGTTGTGGTTTCAGCATTATTTTCAGAACCCGAGCAGGGTTCTGGCATTAGCATAAGAATCCTGCCTGGTAGTTGAGATTTCTGGTTGGGGTGTAAGTTCGGGGCTTCTGTCAGCCCTGCCTTTGATTTGTTTACCTCCAGAATTGGAAAGTGCATATTTGCGTGAGATGGGAAAAGTGTGGATCGTGCTTCAGATTTCATCCTGACACTTTGAAATGACCAGTGTGTTGGTAATTATTTGCCATTTCCATGGCGTTTGGCACCGTAATACTCATGAGGTCGGTCTCTGCATCCTGAAGCCTATGATGCTTTTTGCAGAGAAACCTCTGCTGAGGCCCAGGTAACTTGCTATTTCCCATAGCTGGCACAGGAGCCTTGGAAGATAGGATTGTTTTCAGTATTATTTCACCATCCTTTCACCACTGTTTCAAGAACGGGAGCCCTTTTCAACCGTTAGTGGAAGAATCCTTCTTTGGAGATGAGATATTTTTCTGGGGTGGCAAGTGCAGGGCCTCTGTCAGTCCTGAGTTTGTTGGACTAGCGCCAGACATGAGAAGTGCACCTTTGTGGGACAGGTGAATAGTGCGGATCCTGTTTCAGTCTATAGACTGAAACAGGATCCGCACTTTTCACCGTTCCTTTCAGAGTCACTTGATTCATCAGCTAGGAATGGCGAGTGCTTCACCAGACCAATCGAAGGCTAGGCCAAAGTAACTCGATGTTTCCAAGTGGTGTGTGGCCCAACTATTGAAAGAACCGCTAAGTGTAGAACTATTTGTATTTTTCCAAAGCACTTTTCACCGTAATTGTCATAAGGTTGGTCTCTGCATCCTTAAGCATACCAGAGTCTTCACAGACGAAACAGGCTGAGCCCCAGTAATCTTGGCATTTCCAATAGTTCGTCCTAGAGACTACCAAGAAAGTGTTCTTTTAAGTATTATTCCGTTGTGGTATCAGCATTATTTTCAGAACCCTAGCAGGGTTCTCGCATTAGCATAAGAATCCTGCCTGGTAGTTGAGATTTCTGGGTGCGGTGTAAGTGCGGCGCTTCTGTCAGCCCTCCGTTGGATTTGTGTACCTCCAGAGTTGGTAAGTGCATATTTGCGTGAGATGGGAAAAGTGTGGATCGTGGTTCGGATTTCATCCTGACACTTTTGAAATCACCAGTGTGTTGGTAATTATTTGCCATTTCCATAGCGTTGTGTACCGTAATAGTCATGAGGTTGGTCTCTTCATCCTGAAGCCTGTGATGCTTTTTGCAGAGAAACCTCTGCTGAGACCCAGGTACCTTGCTCTTTCCCATAGCTGGCACAGGAGCCTTGAAAGATAGGATTGTTTTCAGTTTTCTTTCACCATCCTTTCACCACTGTTTCAAGAACGGGAGCCCTTTTCAACCGTTAGCGGAAGAATCCTGCTTTGAAGATGAGATATTTTTCTGGGGTGGCAAGTGCAGGGCCTCTGTCAGTCCTGGGTTTGTTGGACTAGCGCCAGACATGAGAAGTGCGCCTTTGTGGGACAGGTGAATAGTGCGGATCCTGTTTCAGTCTTTAGACTGAAACAGGATAGGCACTTTTCACCGTTCCTTTCAGAATCATTTGATTCATCAGCTAGGAATGGCGATTGCTTCTCCAGACCAATCCAAGGCTAGGCCAAAGTAACTCGATCTTTCCAAGAGTTGTGTGGCCCAACTTTTGAAAGAACCGCTAGGTGGAGAACTATTTGCTATTTTTCTGTAGCACTTTTCACCGTAATTGTGCTAACGTTGATCTCTGCATCCTTAAGCATACCAGAGTTTTCACAGACGAAACACGTTGGGACCTAGTAAAGTTGACATTTCCAATAGTTGGTCCTAGAGACTACAAAGAAAATGTTCTTTTAAGTATTATTCAACTGTGGTTTCCCCATTGTTTTCAGAACCCTAGCATGTTTCTCGCATTAGCATTAGAATCCTGCCTGGTAGTTGAGGTTTATGGGTGGGGTGTTAGTGCGGGGCTTCTGTCAGCCCTGCCTTTGATTTGTTTACCTCCAGAGTTGGAAAGTGCATATTTGCGTGAGATGGGAAAAGTGTGGATCGTGCTTCAGATTTCATCCTGACACTTTGAAATGACCAGTGTGTTGGTAATTATTTGCATTTCCATGGCGTTTGGCACAGAAATAGTCATGAGGTCGGTCTCTGCATCCTGAAGCCTATGATGCTTTTTGCAGAGAAACCTCTGCTGAGGCCCAGGTAACTTGCTATTTCCCATAGCTGGCACAGGAGCCTTGGATGATAGGATTGTTTTCAGTATTATTTCACCATCCTTTCACCACTGTTTCAAGAACAGGAGCCCTTTTCAAACGTTAGTGGAAGAATCCTTCTTTGGAGATGACATATTTTTCTGGGGTGGCAAGTGCAGGGCCTCTGTCAGTCCTGGGTTTGTTGGACTAGCGCCAGACATGAGAAGTGCGCCTTTGTGGGACAGGTGAATAGTGAGGATCCTGTTTCAGTCTGAAACAGGATCCGCACTATTCACCGTTCCTTTCAGAATCATTTGATTCATCAGCTAGGAATGGCGATTGCTTCACCAGACCAATCGAAGGCTAGGCCAAAGTAACTCGATGTTTCCAAGAGGTGTGTGGCCCAACTTTTGAAGGAACCGCTACGTGGAGAACTATTTGGCATTTTTCTGAAGCACTTTTCACCGTAATTGTCATAAGGTTGGTCTCTGCATCCTTAAGCATACCAGAGTCTTCACAGATGAAACAGGCTGAGGCCCAGTAATCTTGGCGTTTCCAATAGTTGGTCCTAGAGACTACCAAGAAAGTGTTCTTTTAAGTATTATTCTGCTGTGGTTTCAGCATTATTTTCAGTACCCAAGCAGGGTTCTCGCATTAGCATAAGAATCCTGCCTGGTAGTTGAGATTTCTGGGTGGTGTGTAAGCGTGGGGCTTCTGTCAGCCCTGCCATTGATTTGTTTACCTCCCGAGTTGGAAAGTGTATATTTGCGTGAGATGGGAAAAGTGTGGATCGTGCTTCAGATTTCATCCTGACATTTTGAAATGACCAGTGTGTTGGTAATTATTTGCCATTTCCATGGCGTTTGGCACCATAATAGTCATGAGGTCGGTCTCTGCATCCTGAAGCCTATGATGCTTTTTGCAGAGAAACCTCTGCTGAGGCCCAGGTAACTTGCTATTTCCCATAGCTGGCACAGGAGCCTTGGAAGATAGGATTGTTTTCAGTATTATTTCACCATCCTTTCACCACTGTCTCAAGAACGGGTGCCCTTTTCAACCGTTAATGGAAGAATCCTTCTTTGGAGATGAGATATTTTTCTGGTTTGGCAAGTGCAGGGCCTCTGTCAGTCCTGGGTTTGTTGGACTAGCGCCAGACATGAGAAGTGCGCCTTTGTGGGACAGGTGAATAGTCTTTAGATTGAAACAGGATCAACACTTTTCACCGTTCCTTTCAGAATCATTTGATTCATCAGCTCGGAATAGCGATTGCTTCACCAGACCAATCGAAGGCTAGGCCAAAGTAACTCGATGTTTCCAAGTGGTGTGTGGCCCAACTATTGAAAGAACCGCTAAGTGGAGAACTATTTGGTATTTTTCCGAAGCACTTTTCACCGTAATTGTCATAAGGTTGGTCTCTGCATCCTTAAGCATACCAGAGTCTTCACAGACGAAACAGGCTGAGGCCCATTAATCTTGGCATTTCCAATAGTTGGTCCTAGAGACTACCAAAAAAGTGTTCTTTTAAGTATTATTCCGTTGTGGTTTCAGCATTATTTTCAGAACCCGAGCAGGGTACTCGCATTAGCATAAGAATCCCGCCTGGTAGTTGAGATTTCTGGGTGGGGTGTAAGTGCGGGGCTTCTGTCAGCCCTGCCTTGGATTTGTTTACCTCCAGAGTTGGAAAGTGCATATTTGTGTGAGATGGGACAAGTGTGGATCGTGCTTCAGATTTCATCCTGACACTTTGAAATGACCAGTGTGTTGGTAATTATTTGCCATTTCCATGGCGTTTGGCACCGTAATAGTGATGAGGTCGGTCTCTGCATCCTGAAGCCTATGATGCTTTTAGCAGAGAAACCTCTGCTGAGGCCCACGTAACTTGCTATTTCCCATAGCTGGCACAGGAGCCTTGGAAGTTAGGATAGTTTTCAGTATTATTTCACCATCCTTTCACCGCTGTTTCAAGAACGGGAGCCCTTTTCAACCGTTAGTGGAAGAATTCTTCTTTGGAGATGAGATATTTTTCTGGGGCGGCAAGTGCAGGGCCTCTGTCAGTCCTGGGTTTGTTGGACTAGCGCCAGACATGAGAAGTGCGCCTTTGTGGGACAGGTGAATAGTGCGGATCCTGTTTCAGTCTAAAGACTGAAACAGGATCCGCACGTTTCACCGTTCCTTTCAGAATCATTTGATTCATCAGCTAGGAATAGCGATTGCTTCACCAGATCAATCGAAGGCTAGGCCAAAGTAACTCGATGTTTTCAAGTGGTGTGTGGCCCAACTATTGAAAGAACCGCTAAGTGGAGAACTATTTGGTATTTTTCCGAAGCACTTTTCACCGTAATTGTCATAAGGTTGGTCTCTGCATCCTTAAGCATACCAGAGTCTTCACAGACGAAACAGGCTGAGGCCCAGTAATCTTGGCATTTCCAATAGTTGGTCCTAGAGACTACCAAGAAAGTGTTCTTTAAGTATTATTCCTTTGTGGTTTCAGCATTATTTTCAGAACCCGAGCAGGGGTCTCGCAATAGCATAAGAATCCTGCCTGGTAGTTGAGATTTCTGGGTGGGGTGTAAGTGCGGGGCTTCTGTCAGCCCTGCCTTTGATTTGTTTACCTCCAGAGTTGGGAAGTGCATATTTGCATGAGATGGGAAAAGTGTGGATCGTGCTTCAGATTTCATCCTGACACTTTGAAATGACCAGTGTGTTGGTAATTATTTGCCATTTCCATGGCGTTTGGCATCGTAATAGTCATGAGGTCGGTCTCTGCATCCTGAAGCCTATGATGCTTTTTGCAGAGAAACCTCTGCTGAGGCCCAGGTAACTTGCTATTTCCCATAGCTGGCACGGGAGCCTTGGAAGATAGGATTGTTTTCAGTATTATTTCACCATCCTTTCACCACTGTCTCAAGAACGGGAGCCCTTTTTAACCGTTAGTGGAAGAATCCTTCTTTGGAGATGAGATATTTTTCTGGGGTGGCAAGTGCAGGGCCTCTGTCAGTCCTGGGTTTGTTGGACTAGCGCCAGATATGACAAGTGCGCCTTTGTGGGACAGGTGAATAGTGCGGATCCTGTCTCAGTCTAAAGAATGAAACAGGATCCGCACTTTTCACCGTTCCTTTCAGAATCATTTGATTCATCAGCTAGGAATGGCGATTGCTTCACCAGACCAATCGAAGGCTAGGCCAAAGTAACTCGATCTTTCCAAGAGGTGTGTGGCCCAACTTTTGAAAGAACCGCTAAGTGGAGAACTATTTGGTATTTTTCCGAAGCACTTTGCACCGTAATTGTCATAAGGTTGGTCTCTGCATCCTTAAGCATACCAGAGTCTTCACAGACGAAACAGGCTGAGGCCCAGTAATCTTGGCATTTCCAATAGTTGGTCCTTGAGACTACCAAGAAAGTGTTCTTTTAAGCATTATTCCGTTGTGGTTTCAGCATTATTTTCAGAACCCGAGCAGGGTTCTCGCATTAGCATAAGAATCCTGCCTGGTAGTTGAGATTTCTGGGTGGGGTGTAAGTGCGGGGCTTCTGTCAGCCCTGCCTTTGATTTGTTTACCTCCGGAGTTGGAAAGTGCTTATTTGCCTGAGGGAAAAGTGTGGATCGTGCTTCAGATTTCATCCTGACAATTTGAAATGGCCAGTGTGTTGGTAATTATTTGCCATTTCCATGGCGTTTGGCACCGTAATAGTCATGAGGTCGGTCTCTGCATCCTGAAGCCTATGATGATTTTTGCAGAGAAACCTCTGCTGAGGCCCAGGTAACTTGCTATTTCCCATAGCTGGCACAGGAGCCCTGGAAGATAGGATTGTTTTCAGTATTATTTCACCATCCTTTCACCACTGTGTCAAGAACGGGAGCCCTTTTCAACCGTTAGTGGAAGAATCCTTCTTTGGAGATGAGATATTTTTCCGGGGTGGCAAGTGCAGGGCCTCTGTCAGTCCTGGGTTTGTTGGACTAGCGCCAGACATGAGAAGTGCGCCTTTGTGGGACAGGTGTATAGTGCGGATCCTGTTTCTGTCTAAAGACTGAAACAGGATCCGCACTTTTCACCGTTCCTTTCAGAATCATTTGATTCATCAGCTAGGAATGGCGATTGCTTCACCAGACCAATCGAAGGCTAGGCCAAAGTAACTGGATGTTTCCAAGTGGTGTGTGGCCCAACTATTGAAGGAACCGCTAAGTGGAGAACTATGTGGTATTTTTCCGAAACACTTTTCACCGTAATTGTCATAAGGTTGGTCTCTGCATCCTTAAGCATACCAGAGTCTTCACAGACGAAACAGGCTGAGGCCCAGTAATCTTGGCATTTCCAATAGTTGGTCCTAGAGACTACCAAGAAAGTGTTCTTTTCAGTATTATTCCGTTGTGGTTTCAGCATTATTTTCAGAACCCGAGCAGGGTTCTCGCATTAGCATAAGTATCCTGCCTGGTAGTTGAGATTTCTGGGTGGGGTGTAAGCGCGGGGCTTCTGTCGGCCCTGCCTTTGATTTGTTTACCTCCAGAGTTGGAAAGTGCATATTTGCGTGAGATGGGAAAAGTGTGGATCGTCCTTCAGATTTCATCCTGACACTTTGAAATGACCAGTGTGTTGGTAATTATTTGCCATTTCCATGGTGTTTGGCACCATAATAGTCATGAGTTCGGTCTCAGCATCCTGAAGCCTATGATGCTTTTTTCAGAGAAACCTCTGCTGAGGCCCAGGTAACTTGCTATTTCCCATAGCTGGCACAGGAGCCTTGGAAGATAGGATTGTTTTCAGTATTATTTCACCATCCTTTCACCACTGTCTCAAGAACGGCAGCCCTTTTCAACCGTTAGCGGAAGAATCCTTCTTTGGAGATGAGATATTTTTCTGGGGTTGCAAGAGCAGGGACTCTTTCAGTCCTGGGTTTGTTGGACTAGCGACAGACATGAGAAGTGCGCCTTTGTGGGACAGGAGAATAGTGCGGATCCTGTTTCAGTCTAAAGACTGAAACAGGATCCGCACTTTTCATCGTTCCTTTCAGAATCAGTTGATTCATCAGCTAGGAATGGCGATTGCTTCACCAGACCAATTGAAGGCTAGGCCCAAGTAACTCGATGTTTCCAAGAGGTGTGTGGCCCAACTTTTGAAAGAACCGCTAAGTGGAGAACTATTTGGTATTTTTCCGAAGCACTTTTCACCGTAATTGTCATAAGGTTGTCTCTGCATCCTTAGGCATACAAGAGTGTTCACAGACGAAACAGGCTGAGGCCCAGTAATCTTGGCATTTCCAATAGTTGGTCCTAGAGACTACCAAGAAAGTGTTCTTTTAAGTATTATTCCGTTGTGGTTTCAGAATTATTTTCAGAACCCGAGCAGGGTTCTCGCATTAGCATAAGAATCCTGCCTGGTAGTTGAGATTTCTGGGTGGGGTGTAAGTGCGGGGCTTCTGTCAGCCCTGCCTTTGATTTGTTTACCTCCAGAGTTGGAAAGTGCATATTTGCGTGAGATGGGAAAAGTGTGGATCCTGCTTCAGATTTCATCCTGACACTTTGAAATGACCAGTGTGTTGGTAATTATTTGCCATTTCCATGGCGTTTGGCACCGTAATAGTCATGAGGTCGGTCTCTGCATCCTGAAGCCTATGATGCTTTTTGCAGAGAAACCTCTGCTGAGGCCCAGGTAACTTGCTATTTCCCTTAGCTTGCACAGGAGCCTTGGAAGATAGGATTGTTTTCAGTATTCTTTCACCATCCTTTCACCACTGTGTCAAGAACGGGAGGACTTTTCAACCGTTAGCGGAAGAATCCTTCTTTGGAGATGAGATATTTTTCTGGGGTGGCACGTGCAGGGCCTCTGTCAGTCCTGGGTTTGTTGAACTAGGGCCAGACATGAGAAGTGCGCCCTTGTGGGACAGGTGAATAGTGCGGATCCTGTTTCAGTCTTTAGACTGAAACAGGATCCGCACTTTTCACCGTTCCTTTCAGAATCATTTGATTCATCAGCTAGGAATGGCGATTGCTTCACCAGACCAATCGAAGGCTAGGCCAAAGTAACTCGATGTTTCCAGAGGTGTGTGGCCGAACTTTTGAAAGAACCGCTAAGTGGAGTACTATTTGGTATTTTTCCGAAGCACTTTTCACCGTAATTGTCATAAGGTTGGTCTCTGCATCCTTAAGCATTTCAGAGTCTTCACAGACGAAACAGGCTGAGGCCCAGTAATCTTCGCATTTCCAATAGTTGGTCCTAGATACTACCAAGAAAGTGTTCTTTTAAGTAGTATTCTGTTGTGGTTTCAGCATTATTTTCAGAACCCGAGCAGGGTTCTCGCATTAGCATAAGAATCCTGCCTGGTAGTTCAGATTTCTGGGTGGGGTGTAAGCCCAGGGATTCTGTCAGCCCTGCCTTTG
Organism: Lemur catta; assembly: GCF_020740605.2. Classification (NCBI taxonomy): domain Eukaryota; kingdom Metazoa; phylum Chordata; class Mammalia; order Primates; family Lemuridae; genus Lemur; species Lemur catta. Next base: position 71,309,570 of record NC_059133.1, on the reverse strand, counting down.
ATTTGTTTACCTCCAGAGTTGGAAAGTGCATATTTGCGTGAGATGGGAAAAATGTGGATCGTGCTTCAGATTTCATCCTGACACTTTGAAATGACCAGTGTGTTGGTAATTATTTGCCATTTCCATGGCGTTTGGCACCGTAATAATCATGAGGTCGGTCTCTGCATCCTGAAGCCTATGATGCTTTTTGCAGAGAAACCTCTGCTGAGGCCCAGGTAACTTGCTATTTCCCATAGCTGGCACAGGAGCCTTGGAAGATAGGATTGTTTTCAGTATTCTTTCACCATCCTTTCACCACTGTCTCAAGAACGGCAGCCCTTTTCAACCGTTAGCGGAAGAATCCTTCTTTGGAGATGAGATATTTTTCTGGGGTGGCAAGTGCAGGGCCTCTGTCAGTCCTGGGTTTGTTGGACTAGCGCCAGACATGAGAAGTGCGCCTTTGTGGGACAGGTGAATAGTGTGGATCCTGTTTCAGTCTAAAGACTGAAACAGGATCCGCACTTTTCACCGTTCCTTTCAGAATCATTTGATTCATCAGCTAGGAATGGCGATTGCTTCACCAGACCAATCGAAGGCTAGGCCCAAGTAACTCGATGTTTCCAAGAAGTGTGTGGCCCAACTTTTGAAAGAACCGCTAAGTGGAGAACTATTTGGTATTTTTCCGAAGCACTTTTCACCGTAATTGTCATAAGGTTGGTCTCTGCATCCTTAAGCATACCAGAGTCTTCACAGACGAAACAGGCTGAGCCCCAGTAATCTTGGCATTTCCAATAGTTGGTCCTAGAGACTACCAAGAAAGTGTTCTTTTAAGTATTATTCCGTTGTGGTTTCAGCATTATTTTCAGAACCCGAGCAGGGTTCTCGCATTAGCATAAGTATCCTGCCTGGTAGTTGAGTTTTCTGGGTGGGGTGTAAGTGCGGGACTTCTGTCAGCCCTGCCTTTGATTTGTTTACCTCCAGAGTTGGAAATTGCATATTTGCGTGAGATGGGAAAAGTGTGGATCGTGCTTCAGATTTCATCCTGACACTTTGAAATGACCAGTGTGTTGGTAATTATTTGCCATTTCCATGGCGTTTGGCACCGTAATAGTCATGAGGTCGGTCTCTGCATCCTGAAGCCTATGATGCTTTTTGCAGAGAAACCTCTGCTGAGGCCCAGGTAACTTGCTATTTCCCATAGCTGGCACAGGAGCCTTGGAAGATTGGATTGTTTTCAGTATTATTTCACCATCCTTTCACCACTGTTTCAAGAACGGGAGCACTTTTCAACCGTTAGTGGAAGAATCCTTCTTTGGAGATGAGATATTTTTCTGGGGTGGCAAGTGCAGGGCCTCTGTCAGTCCTGGGTTTGTTGGACTAGCGCCAGACATGAGAAGTGCGCCTTTATGGGACAGGTGAATAGTGTGGATCCTGTTTCAGTCTAAAGACTGAAACAGGATCCGCACTTTTCACCGTTCCTTTCAGAATCATTTGATTCATCAGCTAGGAATGGCGATTGCTTCACCAGACCAATCGAAGGCTAGGCCAAAGTAACTCGATGTTTCCAAGAGGTGTGTGGCCCAACTTTTGAAAGAACCGCTAAGTGGAGAACTATTTGGTATTTTTCCGAAGCACTTTTCACCGTAATTGTCATAAGGTTGGTCTCTGCATCCTTAAGCATACCAGAGTCTTCACAGACGAAACAGGCTGAGCCCCAGTAATCTTGGCATTTCCAATAGTTGGTCCTAGAGACTACCAAGAAAGTGTTCTTTTAAGTATTATTCCGTTGTGGTATCAGCATTATTTTCAGAACCCTAGCAGGGTTCTCGCATTAGCATAAGAATCCTGCCTGGTAGTTGAGATTTCTGGGTGCGGTGTAAGTGCGGCGCTTCTGTCAGCCCTCCGTTGGATTTGTGTACCTCCAGAGTTGGTAAGTGCATATTTGCGTGAGATGGGAAAAGTGTGGATCGTGGTTCGGATTTCATCCTGACACTTTTGAAATCACCAGTGTGTTGGTAATTATTTGCCATTTCCATAGCGTTGTGTACCGTAATAGTCATGAGGTTGGTCTCTTCATCCTGAAGCCTGTGATGCTTTTTGCAGAGAAACCTCTGCTGAGACCCAGGTACCTTGCTCTTTCCCATAGCTGGCACAGGAGCCTTGAAAGATAGGATTGTTTTCAGTTTTCTTTCACCATCCTTTCACCACTGTTTCAAGAACGGGAGCCCTTTTCAACCGATAGCGGAAGAATCCTGCTTTGAAGATGAGATATTTTTCTGGGGTGGCAAGTGCAGGGCCTCTGTCAGTCCTGGGTTTGTTGGACTAGCGCCAGACATGAGAAGTGCGCCTTTGTGGGACAGGTGAATAGTGCGGATCCTGTTTCAGTCTTTAGACTGAAACAGGATAGGCACTTTTCACCGTTCCTTTCAGAATCATTTGATTCATCAGCTAGGAATGGCGATTGCTTCTCCAGACCAATCCAAGGCTAGGCCAAAGTAACTCGATCTTTCCAAGAGGTGTGTGGCCCAAATTTTGAAAGAACCGCTAGGTGGAGAACTATTTGCTATTTTTCTGTAGCACTTTTCACCGTAATTGTGCTAACGTTGATCTCTGCATCCTTAAGCATACCAGAGTTTTCACAGACGAAACAGGTTGAGACCTAGTAAAGTTGACATTTCCAATAGTTGGTCCTAGAGACTACAAAGAAAATGTTCTTTTAAGTATTATTCAACTGTGGTTTCCCCATTGTTTTCAGAACCCTAGCATGTTTCTCGCATTAGCATTAGAATCCTGCCTGGTAGTTGAGGTTTATGGGTGGGGTGTTAGTGCGGGGCTTCTGTCAGCCCTGCCTTTGATTTGTTTACCTCCAGAGTTGGAAAGTGCATATTTGCGTGAGATGGGAAAAGTGTGGATCGTGCTTCAGATTTCATCCTGACACTTTGAAATGACCAGTGTGTTGGTAATTATTTGCATTTCCATGGCGTTTGGCACAGAAATAGTCATGAGGTCGGTCTCTGCATCCTGAAGCCTATGATGCTTTTTGCAGAGAAACCTCTGCTGAGGCCCAGGTAACTTGCTATTTCCCATAGCTGGCACAGGAGCCTTGGAAGATAGGATTGTTTTCAGTATTATTTCACCATCCTTTCACCACTGTTTCAAGAACAGGAGCCCTTTTCAAACGTTAGTGGAAGAATCCTTCTTTGGAGATGACATATTTTTCTGGGGTGGCAAGTGCAGGGCCTCTGTCAGTCCTGGGTTTGTTGGACTAGCGCCAGACATGAGAAGTGCGCCTTTGTGGGACAGGCGAATAGTGAGGATCCTGTTTTAGTCTGAAACATTATCCGCACTATTCACCGTTCCTTTCAGAATCATTTGATTCATCAGCTAGGAATGGCGATTGCTTCACCGGACCAATCGAAGGCTAGGCCAAAGTAACTCGATGTTTCCAAGAGGTGTGTGGCCCAACTTTTGAAGGAACCGCTACGTGGAGAACTATTTGGTATTTTTCTGAAGCACTTTTCACCCTAATTGTCATAAGGTTGGTCTCTGCATCCTTAAGCATACCAGAGTCTTCACAGATGAAACAGGCTGAGGCCCAGTAATCTTGGCGTTTCCAATAGTTGGTCCTAGAGACTACCAAGAAAGTGTTCTTTTAAGTATTATTCTGCTGTGGTTTCAGCATTATTTTCAGAACCCAAGCAGGGTTCTCGCATTAGCATAAGAATCCTGCCTGGTAGTTGAGATTTCTGGGTGGGGTGTAAGCGTGGGGCTTCTGTCAGCCCTGCCATTGATTTGTTTACCTCCCGAGTTGGAAAGTGTATATTTGCGTGAGATGGGAAAAGTGTGGATCGTGCTTCAGATTTCATCCTGACATTTTGAAATGACCAGTGTGTTGGTAATTATTTGCCATTTCCATGGCGTTTGGCACCATAATAGTCATGAGGTCGGTCTCTGCATCCTGAAGCCTATGATGCTTTTTGCAGAGAAACCTCTGCTGAGGCCCAGGTAACTTGCTATTTCCCATAGCTGGCACAGGAGCCTTGGAAGATAGGATTGTTTTCAGTATTATTTCACCATCCTTTCACCACTGTCTCAAGAACGGGTGCCCTTTTCAACCGTTAATGGAAGAATCCTTCTTTGGAGATGAGATATTTTTCTGGTTTGGCAAGTGCAGGGCCTCTGTCAGTCCTGGGTTTGTTGGACTAGCGCCAGACATGAGAAGTGCGCCTTTGTGGGACAGGTGAATACTGCGGATCCTGTTTCAGTCTAAAGACTGAAACAGGATCCGCACTTTTCACCATTCCTTTCAGAATCATTTGATTCATCAGCTAGGAATGGCGATTGCTTCACCAGACCAATCGAAGGCTAGGCCAAAGTAACTCGATGTTTCCAAGAGGTGTGTGGCACAACTTTTGAAAGAACCGCTAAGTGGAGAACTATTTGGTATTTTTCCGTAGCGCTTTTCACCGTAATTGTCATAAGGTTGGTCTCTGCATCCTTAAGCATACCAGAGTCTTCACAGACGAAACAGGCTGAGGCCCAGTAATCTTGGCATTTCCAATAGTTGCTCCTAGAGACTACCAAGAAAGTGTTCTTTTATGTATTATTCCACTGTGGTTTCAACATTATTTTCAGAACCCGAGCAGGGTTCTGGCATTAGCATAAAAATCCTGCCTGGTAGTTGAGATTTCTGGGTGGGGTGTAAGTGCGGGGCTTCTGTCAGCCCTGCCTTTGATTTGTTTACCTCCAGAGTTGGAAAGTGCATAATTGCGTGAGATGGGAAAAGTGTGGATCGTCATGCAGAGTTCATCCTGACACTTTGAAATGACCAGTGTGTTGGTAATTATTTGCATTTCCATGGCGTTTGGCACAGAAATAGTCATGAGTTCCGTCTCTGCATCCTGAAGCCTATGATGCTTTTTGCAGAGAAACCTCTGCTGAGGCCCAGGTAACTTGCTATTTCCCATAGCTGGCACAGGAGCCTTGTAAGATACGATTGTTTTCAGTATTATTTCACCATGCTTTCACCACTGTTTCAAGGAGGGAGAGTTTCAACCTTTAGTGGAAGAATCCTTCTTTGGAGATGAGATATTTTTCTGGGGTGGCAAGTTCAGGGCCTCTGTCAGTCCTGGGTTTGTTGGACTAGCGCCAGACATGAGAAGTGCGCCTTTGTGGGACAGGTGAATAATGCGGATCCTGTTTCAGGCTAAAGACTGAAACAAGATCCGCACTTTTCACCGTTCCTTTCAGAATCATTTGATTCATCAGCTAGGAATGGCGATTGCTTCTCCAGACTAATCGAAGGCTAGGAAAAAGTATCTCGATCTTTCCAAGAGGTGTGTGGCCCAACTTTTGAAAGAACCGCTAAGTGGAGAACTATTTGGTATTTTTTCCGAAGTACTTTTCACCGTCATTGTCATAAGGCTGGTCTCTCCATCCTTAAGCGTACTAGAGTTTTCACAGACGAAACAGACTGAGGCCCAATAAAATTGGCATTTCCAATAGTTGGGCCTAGAGACTACCAAGAGAGTGTTATTTTAAGTATTATTCCACTGTGGTTTCAAGTTTATTTTCAGAACCCGAGCAGGGTTCTCGCATTAGCATAAAAATCCTGCCTGGTAGTTGAGATTTCTGGGTGGGGTGTAAGTGCGGAGCTTCTGTCAGCCCTGCCTTTTATTTGTTTACCTCCAGAGTTGGTAAGTGCATAATTGCGTGAGACGGGAAAAGTGTGGATCCTGCTTCAGATTTCATCCTCACACTTTGAAATGACCAGTGTGTTGGTAATTATTTGCATTTCCATGGTGTTTGGCACCGTAATAGTCATGAGGTCGGTCTCTGCATCCTGAAGGCTATGATGCTTTTTGCAGAGAAACCTCTGCTGAGGCCCAGGTAACTTGCTATTTCCCATAGCTGGCACAGGAGCCTTGGAAGATAGGATTGTTTTCAGTCTTATTTTACCATCCTTTCACCACTGTTTCAAGAACGGGAGCCCTTTTCAACCGTTAGCGGAACAATCCTTCTTTGGAGATGAGATATTTTTGGGGGTGGCAAGTGCAGGGCCTCTGTCAGTCCTGGGTTTGTTGGACTAGCGCCAGACATGAGAAGTGCCCCTTTGTGGGACAGGTGAATAGTGCGGATCCTGTTTCAGTCTTTAGACTGAAACAGGGTCCGCACTTTTCACCGTTCCTTTCAGAATCATTTGATTCATCAGCTAGGAATGGCGATTGCTTCTCCAGACCAATCGAAGGCTAGGCCGAAGTAACTCGATGTTTCCAAGAGGTTTGTGGCCCAACTTTTGAGAGAACCGCTAAGTGGAGAAATATTTGATATTTTTCCGAAGCACTTTTCACCGTAATTGTCATAAGGCTGCTCTCTGCATCCGTAAGCATACAAGAGTTTTCACAGACTAAACAGGCTGAGGCCCAATAAAATTGGCATTTCCACTAGTTGGGCCTAGAGACTACCAAGACAGTGTTTTTTAAGTATTATTCCACTGTGGTTTCAAGTTTATTTTCAGAACCCGAGCAGGGTTCTCGCATTAGCATTAAAATCATGCCTGGTAGTTGAGATTTCTGGGTGGGGTGTAAGTGCGGGGCTTCTGTCAGCCCTGCCTTTGATTTGTTTACCTCCAAAGTTGGAAAGTGCATATTTGCATGAGATGGGAAAAGTGTGGATCGTGCTTCAGATTTCATCCTGACACTTTGAAATGACCAGTGTGTTGGTAATTATTTGCCATTTCCATGGCGTTTAGCACCGTAATAGTCATGAGGTCGGTCTCTGCATCCTGAAGCCTATGATGCTTTTTGCAGAGAAACCTCTGCTGAGGCCCAGGTAACTTGCTATTTCCCATAGCTGGCACAGGAGCCTTGGAAGATAGGATTGTTTTCAGTATTATTTCACCATCCTTTCACCACTGTTTCAAGAACGGGAGCCCTTTTCAACCGTTAGTGGAAGAATCCTTCTTTGGAGATGAGATAATTTTCTGGCGTGGAAAGTGCAGGGCCTCTGTCAGTCCTGGGTTTGTTGGAGTAGCGCCAGACATGAGAAGTGTGCCTTTGTGGGACAGGTGAATAGTGCGGATCCTGTTTCAGCCTAAAGACTGAAACAGGATCCGCACTTTTCACCGTTCCTTTCAGAATCATTTGATTCATCAGCTAGGAATTGCGATTGCTTCTCCAGACCAATCGAAGGCTAGGCCAAAGTATCTCGATCTTTCCAAGAGGTGTGTGGCCCAACTTTTGAAAGAACCGCTAAATAATGAACTATTTGTTATTTTCCGAAGCACCTTTCACCGTAATTGTCATAAGGCTGGTCTCTGCATCCTTAAGCATACCAGAGTCTTCACAGACGAAACAGGCTGATGCCCAGTAAATTTGGCATTTCCAATAGTTGGTACTAGAGACTACCAAGAGAGTGTTCTTTTAAGTATTATTCCGTTGAGGTTTCAGCATTATTTTCAGAACCGGAGCAGGGTTCTCGTATTAGCATAAGACTCCTGCCTGGTTGTTGAGATTTCTGGGTGGGGTGTAAGTGCGGGGCTTCTGTCAGCCCTGCCTTTGATTTGTTTACCTCCAGAGTTGGTAAGTGCATATTTGCGTGAGATGGGAAAAGTGTGGATCGTGCTTCAGATTTCATCCTGACACTTTGAAATGACCAGTTTGTTGGTAATTATTTGCATTTCCATGGCGTTTGGCACCGTAATATTCATGAGGTCGGTCTCTGCATCCTGAAGGCTACGATGCTTTTTGCAGAGAAACCTCTGCTGAGGCCCAGGTAACTTGCTGTTTCCCATAGCTGCCACAGGAGTCTTGGAAGATAGGATTGTTTTCAGTATTATTTCACCATCCTTTCACCACTGTTTCATAATGGGAGCCCTTCTCAACCGTTAGCGGAAGAATCCTTCTTTGGAGATGAGATATTTTTCTGGGGTGGCAAGTGCAGGGCCTCTGTCAGTCCTGGGTTTCTTGGACTAGCGCCAGACATGAGAAGTGCGCCTTTGTGGGACAGGTGAATAGTGCGGATCCTTTTTCAGTCTAAGGACTGAAACAGGATCCGCACTTTTCACCGTTCCTTTCAGAATCATTTGATTCATCAGCTAGGAATGGCGATTGCTTCTCCAGACCAATGGAAGGCTAGGAAAAAGCATCTCGATCTTTCCAAGAGGTGTGTGGCCCAACTTTTGAAAGAACCGCTAAGTGGAGAACTATTTGGTATTTTTCCGAAGCACTTTTCACCGTAATTGTCATAAGGTTGGTCTCTGCATCCTTAAGCATACGAGAGTCTTCACAGACGAAACAGGCTGAGGCCGGGTAATCTTGGCATTTCCAATACCTGGTCCTAGAGACTACTAAGAAATTGTTCTTTTAAGTATTATTCCCTTGTGGTTTCAGCATTATTTTCAGAACCCGAGCAGGGTTCTCGCATTAGCATAAGAATCCTGCCTGGTAGTATAGATTTCTGGGTGGGGTGTAAGTGCCGGGCTTCTGTAGGCCCTGCCTTTGATTTGTTTACCTCCAGAGTTGGAAAGTGCATATTTGCGTGAGATGGGAAAAGTGTTGATCGTGCTTCAGATTTCTTCCTGACACTTTGAAATGACCAGTGTGTTGGTAATTATTTGCCCTTTCCATGGCGTTTGGCACCGTAATAGTCATGAGGTCGGTCTCTGCATCCTGAAGCCTGCGATGCTTTTCGCAGTGAAACCTCTGCTGTGGCCCAGGTAACTTGCTATTTCCCATAGCTGGCACTGGAGCCTTGGAAGGTAGGATTGTTTTCAGTATTATTTCACCATCCTTTCACCACTGTGTCAAGAACGGGTGCCCTTTTAAACCCTTAGCGGAAGAATCCTTCTTTGGAGATGAGATATTTTTCTGGGGTTGCAAGTGCAGGGCCTCTGTCAGTCGTGGGTTTCTTGGACTAGCGCCAGACATGAGAAGTGCGCCTTTGTGGGACAGGTGAACAGTGCGGATCCTTTTTCAGTCTAAAGACTGAAACAGGATCCGCTCTTTTCACCGTTCCTTTCAGAATCATTTGATTCATCAGCTAGGAATGGCGATTCCTTCTCCAGACCAATCGAAGCATAAGACAGAGTAACTTGATCTTTCCATGGGTGTGTGCCCAAACTTTTGAAAGAACCGCTAGGTGGAGAACTGCTTGGTATTTTTCCATAGCACTTTTCACCGTAATTGTCATAAGCTTTGTCTCTGCATCCTTAAGCATAGGAGAGGTTTCACAGACGAAAGCAGGCTGAGGCCTAGAAAACTTGGAATTTCCAATACTTGGTCCTAGAGACTACCAAGAAAGTGTTATTTTAAGTATTATTCCACTGTGGTTTCACAATTATTTTCCGAACCCAAACTGGTTTCTCGCATTAGCATAAGAATCCTTCCTGGTAGTTGAGATTTCTGGGCGGGGTGGAAGTGCAGGGCTTCTGTCAGCCCTGCCTTTGATTTGTTTACCTCCAGAGTTGGGAAGTGCGTATTTGCGTGAGATGGGAAAAGTGTGGATCGTGTTTCAGATTTCATCCTGACACTTTTGAAATCACCAGTATGTTGGTCATTATTTGCCATTTCCATAGCGTTTTGCACCGTCTTAGCCATGAGGTCGGTCTCTGCATCCTGAAGCCTATGATGCTTTTCGTAGAGAAACCTCTGCTGAGGCCCAGGTAACTTGCTATTTCCCATAGCTGGCACTGCAGCCTTGGAAGGTAGGATTGTTTTCAGTATTATTTCACCATTCTTTCACCACTGTTTCAAGAACGGGAGCCCTTTTCAACCCTTAGCGTAAGAATCCTTCTCTGGAGATGAGATATTTTTCTGGGGTGGCAAGTGTAGGGCCTCTGTCAGTCGTGGATTTGTTGGACTAGCGCCAGACATGAGACGTGAGCCTTTGTGGTACAGGTGAATAGTGCGGATCCTGTTTTAGTCTAAACAATGAAACAGGATCCGCACTTTTCACCGTTCCTTTCAGAATCATTTGATTCTTCAGCGAGGAATGGCGATTCCTTCCGTAGAACAATCGACGGCTAGGCCAAAGTAACTGGATCGTTCCAAGATTCGTGTGGCCCAAGTTTTGAAAGAACCGTTAGGTGGAGAACTTTTTGGAGGTTTCCATAGCACGTTTCACCGTAATTGTCATAAGGTTGGTCTCTGCATCCTTAAGCATACGAGAGTTTTCACAGACGAAAGCAGGCTGAGGCCCAGTAAACTTGGCATTTCCAATAGTTGGTCCTAGAGACTACAAAGAAAGTGTTCTTTTAAGTATTATTCCACTGTGGTTTCACCATTGTTTTCAGAACCCGAGCAGGTTTCTCGCATTAGCATAAGAATGCTGCCTGGTAGTTGAGATTTCTGGGTGGGGTGTAAGTGGGGGGCTTCTGTCAGCCCTGCCTTTGAATGGTTTGCCTCCAGAGTTTGTAAGTACATATTTGCGTGAGATGGGAATAGTGTGGATCGTGCTTTAGATTTCGTCCATTCCCGTTTGAAATCACCAGTACGTTGGTAATTATTTGCCATTTCCATAGCGTTTTGCACCGTATTGGTGATGAGGTCGGTCTCTGCATTCTGAAGCCTATGATGCTTTTTGCAGAGAAACCTCTGCTGAGGCCCAGGTAACTTGCTATTTCCCATTTCTGGCACCGGAGCCTTGGAAGATAGGATTGTTTTCAGTATTATTTCACCATCCTTTCATCACTGTTTCAAGAACGGGAGCCCTTTTCAACCGTTAGCGTAAGAATCCTTCTTTGAAGATGACATATTTTTCTGGGGTGGCAAGTGCAGGGCTTCTGTCAGTCCTGGGTTTGTTGGACTAGCGCCAGACATGAGAAGTGCGCCTTTGTGGGAGAGGTGAATAGTGCGTATGCTGTTTCAGTCTAAAGACTGAAACAGGATCCGCACTTTTCACCGTTCCTTTCAGAATCATTTGATTCATCAGCCAGGAATGGCAATTCCTTCTCCAGACCAATCGAAGGCTAGGCCAAAGTAACTCCATCTTTCCAAGAGGTGTGTGGCACAACTTTTGAAAGAACCGTAGGTGGGGTATTATTTGTGTTTTTTCCGTAGCACTTTTCACCGTAATTGTCATAAGGTTGGTCTCTACATCCTTAAGCTTAGGAAAGATTTCACATACGAAAGCAGGCTGATGCCCAGTAAACTTGGCATTTCCAATAGTTGGTCCTAGAGACTACAAAGAAAGTGTTCTTTTAAGTATTATTCCACTGTGGTTTCACCATTGTTTTTACAACCGGAGCAGGTTTCTGGCATTAGCATAAGAATCCTGCCTGGTAGTTGAGATTTCCTGGTGGGGTGTATCCTATCCTAATTTACCGCAGGTCAAATTTTAATCGTTGCCCTGCAGTTCCGTTTCAGTGAGGGATTCGTTACCTGCTTGTCAGCTCCAAAGCCGACCCAATTTAAGATGTTCTCTTTAACTTTGGCTTTAAGCAATTTGATTATGGTGTCCTTGGGTGTAACTGATAATGTTTACTGGGCTTGGGGTTTATTGAAATTCTCGGTCTGTGAAATGTTGAAATTTTTCAACCATTATTTTTCAATATACTTTTTTCTGTATTCACTGCCCCACCCCCTCCCTCAGCCCCGCCCATCCAGGGTCTCCAACTACACATATATTGGATAATTTGAAGTTCTTCCATAGTATCCTGATACTTTATTCATTTTCTCAAGTCTTCTTTTCTCTGTGTTTCACTTTGGATCGTTTCTATTGCTATGTCCTCAAATTGACTAATCTGTTCTTCTGCACTATCTAAATTGCTATTAAACCCATACAGTGTACTTTTCCATATAGAGATTGTAATTTGCATTTTTAGATGTTCCTAAGATGAATTTAGTATATTTCTTCTTTCTTCTAGCTTCTTAAAACATATGGGGCTCAGTTATAATAAATGCTTTAATGTCCTGTCTCCTAATTCTACCATCCACAATTTTTTCTGTTATTTTCAATTGGTTGACTTTTTTCTCTTTTTAATGGAACATATTTTACTGCTTCTTTTTACACCTGGTGATTTTTATTGGATGCCAGTCATTGTGAATTTTACCTTATTAGGTGCTGGATATTTTTGTATTCCTGTAAATATTCTTAAGACTTTTTTTCTATGATGCTGTTATTTGGAAAAGTCTGAGAATTTTAGGTCCCGCTTTTAAGGTCTGTTAGTTGGACCCAATGGAACATTTAGTCTAGAGTGAACTTTTCACCACTCCCTAGGGCAAAACTCCTCTGCGTATCCTATCCCAGATTCTGTGAATTAGGAGTGTTTTTCAGTCAGGCCGGTGGGAACAGGCACCATCCCCAGCTCTTCGTTTGAAGTTGCTCCTTCTAATCATTTCAGGTGGTTCTTTCACTGGCCTTAGAGAATTTCCTCACATACAGGTGAGGTCAGCACTCAGTATAAATACGGAGGGCCTGCTCTGAAGATCTCCTCTCTGCGCAGCTCTGTCCTCTCCGTGCTTGGCTCTGTGTAGCTTCTCCTACCTGGCACTCCACTTTCTGAACTCTAGCTGCCCAGCCTCCCTGGACTTCAACTCTGTCTCTGCAGATATCTCCCCAGAGACACCGGCATGCTCTGCCTGGGCTCCTTCCACCCCGTGCCAAGAACTAGGGGTAAGCTGGGGCAATTAAAAGCCTCATTTTTCTTGTTTTCCACCTGTCTGGAATTACTGCCTTTCATTACCCACTGGTCAATGTCTTCATATACTCTATTCAGTTTATTAGTTATTTCATTCAAGAAGGTCAATTCAGTCCTTGTTACTTCATCTTGTTTGGAAGGGAGAGTCTTCCCAAATCCCATTTTAAAGTCTGCTTCCTGGGATCATCCCTAATACTCTTAGAGTTCTTCTGAGCTAGTTCCCAGCAACCAGACTCTGGCACTATCGGGCTCGGATACTCTGAGATTTGGATGCATTATGTTTATTAGTCAGTGTTGTCGGTGATAATATCTATAAAGGAAGCAGGATTGGGCAGAAGGAGAAGTTAAGCTGCACCGTCGTTGTATCAGAGATTTTCACTGATCATAAGGGAAGTTCTGGAGAGGAAATCAACTTTCTGAGTTGCCCCAATTATATTGTATCTCCTCCCTGACACACACTAGTGTGATGCAGGTAACCCTGAGGGCAAGGGTATAACATTGGGTCTGGTGAGGTAGCTTCCTCTGGTGTCTAGGGGTATGGGGCTAGAAGAGAGTGAGTGCCTCCGTCCAGAAAGGGGACCTGGCACGGTATCACCTCATCTGATGGGGGGATGATTGCAACATTGTCCAAAGGCAGGTTAGTTTGCATCCCGATGAAGTGTTTTGTTGCAGTCAGGAAAGCTATTTCTTCTTTTCAACTAATACTTTATCTCCTTATCCCTCATTTTTAAATAATGTCTACGCAGAAATTTTTTTTCAAAGACTATTAAAACTCTGAGTTAAAGTTTACCCAGAAAAATGAGGTGGGTCAGTCAGTTTTATATCTACAGCATCCAAATCCTCCATAACAAGTGTAGAGACTGAATATTAGGGGACACAACTGAATCTAAGCTTTGTTTTACATACTCCTCTCAACGCTATATAGTAAACACGTGAGCGCTCCCTGTTTCAAGGAGACATTGTAGCAAAGAGCTCAGGATCCTGCCCTCTGAAGCCAAACTACTCATGTTCACATTCTGGCTCCACTCCCTCTGTGCTTTGGACTTTGGGCAAGTTACTTTGCTTTCTAAAGTTCACTTTCCTTGCCTATAAAATGGGCAGATTGCAGCACCTCATAGGGCTGTGATCATGGAGGGTGTCAGATACAGAATAATGCCGTCAGAAAGAGCATGGATCTAGAGCTGGATTGCAGGGGTTTGAATCCTGCCTGACCAGCTACTAACTTAATTTAACCAAGCAGCCAGGACATACATAACAAAAAAAATAAGGCAGAAATTACAGGAATTTTAAAAGATGAACAAATAAAGCTCTGTGGAAAATAAAGGAGAAGGATATTAATTTCCATGGAAACGTGAAAAGAATAGAACTTGAAATGACAGTTAAGATTAACCTTAACATGTAGAATTCACACTATCTCATTTGGTTGGTTAAATCCCAAGCAACTTTATAATTGACCTAATTGTAAAGAGGTGGTTGAGAAGCACCCTCTATATAATTCCCCGTGGCTGTGGACTCAAGCGTCTGAAGCTGCCTGGAGTTACGGCTTTAAGAAACAGAAATGCTGCCCTTCTAACCTCCCCACCCACCTCTCACCTGCCCCAACCGGGTTCCAGTCATGCAGGACTTCAGTGGTAGAGGGAGAAGTGGTTGCCGCAGCTCACTTCCCCATGTAGGCAGATCCCCAAGCAGAGAGACTTCTGCCCGTTTTGTTTCTGCTGACATGGGGAAGTGGGTGTTTCTAACCACTTCCCGGTGGAGCAGGAGCTACTGCTGCCTGAAGCCAGCCGTGTCCTCCCAAAAAAGGAAGTGTAGCCTGGAGAAAGGCTCTACTCTGGGTAGCTGTAATAAAATATAAGCCCTGTTTCTCAGTCTTTGAGAGACAGCAAAGACAGCAGTAGACTTTGGAGATCCCTAAATGTAGGCCCAGCACAGTCATCTGGAAGGTCACAGCATGGATAGTTCGCCTGGAGTATTGGAGAGGACACAGGCTGTGGATTGGCCTGTCTTCCTCTGCCACCCACCACCTGCTCTGTGTTAGGCAAGTCCCATTTTTTCTCTGCATTTCGGTTTCTTTACCTGTTGAAATAACAACATGAGCTATCATTCTGTGAGTGTTTAGGATGTGTCAAGCACAAACATTTGAAGTATTCTTCCCTTTTCACAAATAAAGGAAATGGAAGTTAAATAACTTACTCATGATTACTCAACTAACAAGAGTCAGTATTTAAATTTAAGTTTGCATGTAGTATGCAGTCAATAAATCACAGCTAATGTTTTTATTCCAAGGTGATATTAACCATGGTTATAAGAATATGGGTTAAAATAAGAAGAAAAAAAAAAACAGCTGTAGGACCAATTGTCCTCTATGCACTGGCACATAAAAATATCTTCTTAAGCTTTCTTAAGAACTTATTTGCCTGTTATAATTATAGCCAGACCAGAGCTGTAGCTCCAGAAAGAAGAGAAATGCCATTTATGCATGCTGCATTCTTAATACAATAAAGGAGAAAGAACACTGGACTAGGGATTAATAAGCAATTTATACTTGTCCAAAATTTTTTATGATTATCTCTTTCCATTCTGATGACAACCCTCTTATTTAATCCTAATTTAATAGGTGTTTGGAAAGAAGGCTCTAAATGGAGTAGTGATCTATTTAGCTTAAACTGGCACTCTTGACTTTGATGTCTTTAGTCCAAATACTATCAATAAGTAACCCTGCAACTTTTGGCATTTTGCTTCTCTTGGCCTAGGGTTCTCTATCTATAAAATATGAATGGGATATAGATCTTTTGATTTCTAAGGTTTTTCTTCTCTAATTGTCTTGGCATCTTGCAGCCATTAACAATGGCTTCAGTGATAGCCCTTGCTCAAGATAGAACTTATGTGTCTATGGGGTTGGCTGCTCAAACTTGTGTTACTTTTACCCAAGAGTCTTTGTATATGCTTATGGCAATGTATTTGATTACTCTGATAATATTTGGTATTACATAATATTTTCTCACCTAGTCCTTTACTTCATTCAGGAGAGTTCTCTGGAAGTTCCAATCCTGGATAAACAAAGACATCTCAAGATATCATCGCTGTCTTTATATAATAGGAGACGTTGGCAGGATACTCTTGCAGTCATAACATTGACACTGCTGACTTTGAATTTCTTTCTTTTCCATATAGAAATACAATGACGTTACAGTCTGATTGTCATCTGTGTAACTTCCAATAAATAAGATTGGGATAGTCTGACAAAAATAGGCTATGCTGAATGGAGAGGGTGGACATTCAGCTGTCAGAGCAGTTGAAGGGTTTTGTTTTGCAGGAAGCTCCTTCTCCCCTGCACAGGTGGGATTCTGAGCATGTGCCCAGTTCCAAGAACAGACGGTATTTCTTTTATTTAAAGATGCTTAATTATTTCTAGGCTCATGGGAGAGACCAACTAGTAGCAGGGGTCCTAAACCTCAGGGCTGCGTTTTAAATCTCTCTGAAGGGAGCTTATATTGAACCAACACAATGTTTTGTTTTGTTTTGATGAATCTAAAAGTTTTTCCAGTCTAAGTATTTTTTACTTAAGCATAGGATCCACTATCCTATATTTAGCTGGTCGCCTTCATTGATTCATGTCATCTGTCTGCTCCTTGAAGGCAAGGGGGCTGTCATCTCTAACAGTGGTCCCTATTTGCTGTGCTTTCATAGTGTGCTGAACATGTGACATACATGTTATTTATTCTCAGTACAGAACTGTGAGTTAGGTGTTAGCACCTCCTATTTACAAATGAGTAACTGAGGCTCAAAGGAAAGACCTAGCCCTAGCCCAAGGTGAAATAACTAAGAAACAGCACCACTGGTCCCCTGAGCTTTAAGCCTGAGCCCTAATAGCTCTCAGTTTCTTTGGCTCTGTGTGGGGTCTGGTTCCAGTGTCTTTTCTAGTCAGTTTGTCAAGGGCTACTGGATTCTGTGACTTGGATTTATTCTTTCCCAAGAACAACCATGGCACCCTATTTGTTTTACCACAGACATCATCGTGCTCTAACCTTCAGTGACTAAGGGTGTGGTGATCTTGCCTTTCCTGCAGCGATCCCCCTACACCCATTCTATGCAGTTCTGGACCCAGGATTTTAGAGCCATTGGTAAACTCAGTGTGTCGATAATGTCTCCTTAGTAATTATTGAAGGAACTTATTCTGTTCAGCCAAGAGAAGACCAGGGGTGGGACTCGCATAATAGCCATATTCAAAGCTGACATCCAAGAAAGAGTCAGTCAGCATTTGCCTATGGTTCCGAAGGGCAAAGCTAGGCAAAGTCAAGCCTGACAGATGAACGCCAGTCCATCAGGGCTGCCCATCAATCCTACTGTCAAATCCACGCCCCGTGCCTGGAATCCTCCCAAGACACCAACTTCAAGATCTCCACCTGTATGTGGTGACCTGAGCTCTCTAGGCGCTTGTGTCCCCGCTGGCAGCAACAGGCCGCCTCAGACCCCGCCTCCCACCCGCCTGCCCCTCCCCCCATCACTGCCCAACCCCCTCTATCACCTCCGTGTCCATCACACCCCTACTCCCCGCCACCCAGCGCAGGAGCAGCACCTGCCAGCGCAGCAACGGTCTCCTAGCAACGCAGAGGCAGAGCCCCCAGCGCCCAGACGCTCCATGCTCAGAGCTCAGCCCTGCTGGGCCGGCCTCTGCCATGACCTCCAAACAAACCAAAAAGAAAGAGGTGCATCGAATCAGCTCGGCGCACGGATCTGATAAATCTAAAGAGTAAGAGACCTCTGCCTGCCTGACCCTGCCTTGGCCTGGCCCCTTGGGGGGCAAACTGCCAGGGCAGGAGTTTAGCGGCCTCCTCACAGCTTCTCTGTCCTCCCTGGGAAGCCAGACCCTGGAGGTGCTCGCTCCCTTTCCTCCCTCTTGCCTGTCTTGACCAACTTCCTTTCCCAGAGCTCCTGGTTTCCTTGCTTTGGATGCTTGGCTGCTCTTCTGGCTCCGTGAGTGAATCTCCCCCCATCCCATCCGCCTTAATAGCCCACTTTAAGCAGTTGGAAATGTTGTAGCTTCCTTAAGAAAGAGGCATATCTCAAAACACTTCCAGTTAGGGTCACATCTGCCTGGCCCCTATAAGGAGAGAAGGAGAGAGAAAGAGAAAGAGAGAGAAGAGAGAGACAGAGATGTTTCCCTAGTTTGTATCTGCCCACTCCAACAACTAAGAACTTTAATCAGATAAAATCAGACACAAAGTGGCTTCAAAAAGTGAAAACAACATAAATATATAGTTCATCTATATATTGATGTTTACTCTGAGGACCTATACAGATCCTAGCTCACGGAAACTTCCTGGTGCCTGTCTGTTCTGGGCTGGTGTTAGGTGTTATGCATTTGTATGCACCTGCCTAGCATTATTATTTATTCTGTGGTCTTTTATTTCCCCCTAGAGTTATCCAGTTATCAGTAGCACAGGATTTGGGCTATTGTTTGAATTTCTAAAAGTTCCAAAATTCATTCCAGTTGTGAGAGAATGCTTCAAACACTCTAACCTCCTCTCCACTCTCTGGAACATGTCAGGCTTGTTCCCACTCCAAGGCCTTCACATCTGCTGTTTCCTCTGCTGGAGAGCTCTTCTCCCCAAATATCCATATGGTTTTCTCCCTCACCTCTTTCAGTTGTCCACCAAAATGCCATTTTCTCCTATCAGCTTCTTTGGCCACCTGAGTTAAAATTGAAATACCTCCACTTCCCTGGCAAAATGAAAACCAAACAAAAAAACAAATTCCCTGTCTTCCTTCACTGCTTTATTTTTCTTCGTTGTTTTTTTTTTTTCTTTTTGCTCATTTAACATACTGTAAGTTCACTTGTAAAAAGTTATGTTTTTTTTCATTTGTCTTCCCAAAAGAATATAAGTTCTATGAAGGCAGGGATTTTTCCTTTTTTATTTTACATACTGTTGAAATGTTAGCATTTAGAGTGGTTCCTGGGTATACATAGTAATCCTCAGAACTGTTTACTGAATGATTGAATGACAATAATTAAGAGATAGCAGCAGGGTTGCAAGAGAATTTTGAATACACCAAAAAAAAAAAAAAAAAAAAAAAACCCAAGTCAATGTTGGTTATAATTAAAGCATGTTGAAGGCTTACAACTCTTTCGGAGCTTGGGGAAAATTTTCAACTTTAAGAAATTTATATGCTGAAAAAGATGAGATTGTTAACTGCCCTAAAGATACTGATCAAACCAGATACCATAAAACATATTATGTGGACTAGTCTTGTGATGGTTGTATCACACTATAGAGATAATAAAGTTCCTGCTTGTTAAGAAGCTAACTCTTCCCTTGCTGGAACTTCCCATTTCCTTTGGAGATGATAATGCATTTTTAACATGTTTCTTTTTTCCAGAAAATATCTGAATTAAATTACACCAATAAAAATGTATGTATATATTTATGAAAGCAGAGGAAGGGCAAATAGTTATTTTTAAAGCTACAATTTTCTAGAAATGATTAAGCATTAAACACCAAATCATTAGATTTTGCTGTAGCATTAAATGATAGGATGTGAAGTTCTTTATAATTCAAGTCTATCCTTTAAGTTTAACTGAAGAACTAATCATAGATACCAGGCTAAGTCATTGACACAAGACAAACAAAGTGTCACCCAGTATGAGTCACAGGGATCAAAGTCTAACAAGGCTCTAGTGTGATTGTCATTTGAAATATACTGGGGTGATTTAGAGTAAGCTTTTATGTCATTTTATCACACCTTGTAAATGTGGTTACATATCCAGTAAATGCAACCAACTCTAACATGGTCCTGGATAATAGAATAAGAGAAACAAAGTCTTCATAGTCTTGAAAATGGCCATCCCACAGAACCTAAAGCTTCCATCAGTAGCATTTTTTTTTTTTTTTTTTTTTTTTGCCCTATGTCAGTCTGGGGATAAGGGTCATGTCTGTTTTTTGCCTAGTATGGTGACTAGCACATAATAAACACTTGTCATCTGTGTATTAAATTAACTCTTAGTTTTGTTATCTACCTTGGTATTCATTCTTTGTGAATTTGATTGAAGATCAAGTCTCCTTCCCTTTCCTATTCGATCTGCTGTTGGCCAAGTTCAAAACCTGAGATGTTACAACTGATTACAGCAGAATCATCTATATCCATCTATAACTAAATTAATAAGTAAATTTGATTTTGAATTAGCAAGAAAAGTCATGTCAGGTAACTGAGCTGTCAGTTTTTACATTAGATTAAACTATTTCTATAGTTCTATGTTCTCTAGTTCTCTGTATCAGCCAGTATGAAATCTCTATTCTAGGGTTCACACTGGCATCAATTCTCCTGTGACATTGGACAAGTCATTTTTTATTCTGACATTTGGTTTTATCTTCTTTACATGGAAGGCCCTCTAATTAAAATTGCTCTCACTCCAAAACTCCCTGTCCTCTGTTCCCTACTTTGTATTTTCCTCCAGCTCTAAACTTCCATGATTGTATCAGATTTTTTTTTAACTTCACTGGGTCCATAATAAGAGAGGGACTTTTGCTATAGTAAAATGTTTAAAACCAGGATTTAATTGATTTTTCTTCTTTTAACATAACAACTTAAAACAACTGTCACAGGTTATAACTCTCTTTATCAGTATCTGTCTTAGTTTGAGCTGGTGTAACAGTATACCATACACTGGGTGGCTTCAGCAACAAACATTTATATCTCACAGTTCTGGGGGCTAGAAGTTCAAGATCAAGGTGCCAGCATGATTGTGTTCTGGTGAGAACCCTCTTCTTAATTCACAGATATCCGTCCTCTTGTACCCTCATATGGTGGAAAGAGAAAAGACTAGCTCATTTCTCTTCTTATAAGGACACTAATCCCATCACGAGGGCCCCACCTAATGACCTAATTACCTCCCAAATGCCCCATGTCCTAATGCCATCCCATTGGGTGCTAGAGTTTCAAAATATAAATTTGGGGGGAACGCAGATATGCAGTCTGCAACAGTATCCAATGATAATTAGCAATTATAAACAAATTTAAATTAATTGATAAATCTAATTGATTTGAAAACTAATAGGCAAAGATGCTTTTACCAGTTAGATGCCACTGGAAGGATTCACATTAACGTGAAGACAAAAATTTGATCTTCTTAGAAGTACTAAAAGTGAGTTTTTGTGTAGATCATGAATAAATCAAGAGAGACAAAAGAAGATATATGATTTTAATATTAATAGTCCTTAGAAGTATCAATGCATATATTTTATGCACTAAAATATATGGAACTTTAATGGGCACTTTGAGATAAGGGCACAATTTGGTGTTTATAGTCACAAAATTTTGTTCCACTTCTAATAGCAAATTCTGACCAACATTGAAAAACAAGTAATCTGTTAAACTAACAAGGACCATGCAACCTTCTAGATTTGTAATGATGAAATATCACTAAACCTCTTTCAAAAACAGAATGTAATATATTTCACAATCCTCAAGTTTATCTTCATGACTGAAATGCACATGTAAATTTTATAGAATTTTCAAAAAAGATCAACATATCTGTCTATATGAAATTTGAAAAGAGAACTATTATTAATACAAAAGATTAATTATGATAAATACCATGAAAGCAACATAAAATAAATGAATAAATATCATACTGAGCATTAAATTAAGTGAATTCTTGGTTATCTGAGGTCCAAGAGAGAGCTGATTCAATAAGCCAGGCAGCAGTGGCTGGTAAGTAATATGTTCCTCTACCTGCAGAGATCACAAAAGAAATCCCCCAAAAGAGAACCAGACACAGTGGGCAGGTGCCCTTTATAGCTTTAGGCCTCGTGTCTTCAGGGTCCACACTGAAAGGCAGAGGTAAGAGGTGGACCCTGGTGGAAACAACCCAGGTCATACTGAGTTCTGTGATTTCTGCAGGTGATCCTTGTGAATCTCAACAACTGAAGTCAATTAACCAGTTTAAAAGATCAACTTCAGTGACAGAAACTTTCCCAGAGGAAAGCCTATTCTTTATTTTCATTTCCCAACTATATATTGAGCATTTCTCACGCCTAAGTCATTGGCAGGCCCCAGATAATAAGGAATTGTAAAACATGGTACCTTCTATCAAGGGATTTATAATCTGGGGCTGGGAGAAGAGGGCTAAGATTCATATAGAGGTAACTAGGATACAGGGTAATGCCACATTTGTCAAAGGGAACTTATTCCATAGAAGGAATTATGTGTTGGCATGAGGTTGGATTAGAGAAATCCAGAGACTCCTAAAATGAGGGCTCTATGCATTAGAGGAGAGAAAGGTCATTTCCAACAGGAGCTGATCCGTCATCACCTCTCTCCAACAGCCACTCCCCAATTGTGAAAGGCACAGGTGAGTGGGATGGTTACTGTAGGCAATGGGGATGTCTGGGGCACAGAAAGTAATCCAGGTTGGCTTGTAAAGCATCTAAGGTGAGTATGCAGCAGAATGAGAGGAATAAGGAATTCACACTCTCTGTAGTGGGGAAACACAGATGGTTTTAAGTATCAAAATGTTGATTTCTGAAGCAACTGCATGGAGTGTATGCGGTATTAAGAATGGGCCATGGCCTTGAGATAATGGGGGGATGCCTGATTCTGGGCACTCCTAATGGTGGCGAGGAGCAGATGACAAGGGGGGTGGGTGTGCAGAGCAGATCTATAAGCAGGTTGTGGTCAAAGCTTACACAAGCCAAGTTTCCAGTCTTCAGCTGCAGTGGAATACATGATGATGACATCCAGTCCACGATGTCCCGATGTCTGAAAAGGAAAGGAAAAAAATATATAAATGAGATTCAAGACAGATTTCTGAATGCCTGGCCTTATGTACTTTGTGTTCTCTTTAGGGCTTGGCACAGTGTGTGTTTAATACATGCATGTGTAATTTAATTGAGTTGAACTGGAAACCCAGAGTGGCAACTGGACCATAAAACTCTCTGACTCAGAACCAGAGCGAAACTAGGAGAGCCCAGAGGGAAGAGGCCCTGTCATAGTCATCTGCAGCACCCGGGGCAACGCTTGGCACAGATTAGGACATTTTATAAATGTCAGTAGCCTGTTTTTAAGTACAAAAATCTCAGCCAAAAAGCTCTGTTTAATGAGGCTAGGAGTACCCCTTTAATCTTAATAGGGTCTGCCTTTAGTTCTCCCTTTGAAATAATCTTAATCTGAGCATTTGGTTAATTATTTACTAAAGTTTGACATGATTTAAGAATTATCTCTGATAGTGAAATGTTTGCTTTGGTGATCACCCAATTTTTAGTTTGTGTAATTTTAAGTTTACTCTATGGAATTATTAGAGGGGTAAAAGAACTTAGACTGAAAAGATTTAAATTTACAAACTCATGGAAT
Organism: Lemur catta; assembly: GCF_020740605.2. Lineage (NCBI taxonomy): Eukaryota > Metazoa > Chordata > Mammalia > Primates > Lemuridae > Lemur > Lemur catta. Next base: position 71,286,604 of record NC_059133.1, on the reverse strand, counting down.
TAATACTTCCTTGCTACCTAAAAATATACTCAATTTTATGCATTGAAACTAATAGCATTGTGACAATGCTTCTAGATGAGCAAACTAATAGTGGCTCAGTCTAAAATGTTATTTAAAAATATTTTAATTCACTAATATTATTTTGACATTTCCAGGTCACAGATTATTTAAATCAAGGAATTAATTTAAATAATCTATAAATCTATTATACCACCTAATGTGAGATAAAACAACTAAAAACTGTATCTAAGACATTAAAAATATGCCTTTAATATATTTGTATAATATGAAAGATTGGATAGAAATATTACTAATCTTTCTCATTTTTATCGTTGATAAAGAAGATATGTACATGGCATCGTAAAGAGGTACTAGACTAGGTGCTTTGAAATTTGATTGTAAACCTTACTTCCCAGGGTAGATCCAAGCTAATTAATTACAGATTCTGAGGCTATAGCCATGCTAATTCGTACAGCTGAATTAACACATGGAACATTTTCAAAGTAAATAAATGCTTATATTTTGTTTTTTTCCTCCCCCTCTTTCTCTCTCTTTTTTTTTTTTTTTTTTTTGGCTGATGTCAAAATGAATGCCATGGTCCAAATAGTTTGTAATCATTTTGATTCCATCCCTCTGACCTGGTGAACATCAGAATTTCACGTACTACTTCAGTTAGGTTCTCAAAAGATCGGTGTGGCTTTCTGTCCCCAGTTTCTCACCTTGCAGTCTCCAGTCTGGGTACCTGGCTTTCAGCCACAGCCTCTGCAGAGACTTGGGTCAACCCAAAGCTTCTATTCAGCTTCGCATCTTCAGACTTCCCACAGCATCTGTTTCTGAGTGCTGCTATTCAAAAAATCCCACTTTTTGAGCATAGGGGCATATTCGGGGGAGCTATCTATTAAAAATCCAAGGGTAGGGCATGTGTCCAGGTGAGTTATTAAATTAATGACAAAGGATACAGGTCATAAAAAGAAAGTCAGAGGGACTGGGAACTGTTTTGCCTGCTTTTGCCCCCCAGTTTGAACCAGAGGCACAGTGAGAGTTTAACCAGGTCAGGTTAAGGTTAAGGGTGAAGGCTGTACTGTTCAACTAACTGGCAGTGGGGCCCTTTCCACATACTAAAAAATGCAGATGAACTAATTAGAAATTTGAGACAAAAGCCACATGTTTAGCTCACCTTTGGTCAAGGTCTAGGAAGAATTTGGGGACTAGTTTGTACAACAAAGAATGACCTTATGAGAAAAATAGTTGTGAGTTATTTCAAAAAGGGGTTATTTTGAGCCTGTGCATGTACTAGCCTTTGGGTCCTGCAGACCTGTTGTTTATTTCATGGATTTTGGTTGAAGTCATTATGGACACTGTCTCAGGTATTTGCATGAGCAGCTTTGCTGCTGGAAGGTGTCACATCCTGGGAAATGGCAAAGATTAAGATCCTGGTGGCCTTTGCACCTTGGCCTGGGACCAGCACAGCAGAAGCAGCTGGCCTCCCAGACTGCTGTCCTGCCTGGCTCCTTGTCTCTCAAGAGGGTGCAGGTGGCCACTAGGGAGCACAGGGCACTGCAGCTCAGTCTGGCCTCTCTGGTCCTTTCCTGAGTTCTCAAATCCCTCTCGTCTGCCCCCTGCCTCATTTCCTTTCTTCTACCTGCTAAATTAAGTCATTCTCCAGTGGTCTTATTCGCTTCTCTCTTCTCTCCCTTTTGAGCATCTAAAAAAATCATTCCTGATTTAAGACTTCTAAATGAACATCTCTGACCCTTATCATGCAATTAAGCTCAAGTACAAGTGGACAAATAACATGGATGCGCTCTCCTACTCTCAATTAAATCTGTCCAAATGGAGGTCATCATTTTCTCTCCCAAATGTACAAGCTTCCATGTTGCTCATGTTAGAGAATGTTATTACTGTCTTCCCTGTCACCTTAACTCTAAGGATCAGTCATCCGCCCTCTCCCTCTCCTTTGCCGATCACATGCAGTTGGTTTCCTTGTTCTTTTATTAATAATTCTCCACCTTGGCTCCACACTCATTTTCTTCCCTGCCCTCCTCTAGGTGAGGCCCTCATTAACTCCAGGTAGAACCACTAAAAAAAAATCTTCCAATTCCCTTGCCTTTAGTCAAGGTTTTTCCTTATGCCATTAACTTTGCATAAAAGTACCATTCATAATCTTCTTAGCATACCATTTGCAGGTAAGGTGTTCCTGCTTTTTTAAAAAAAAAAAGGAAGCATGAAAGAAGGAAGGGAGGGAAGGAGTGGGGAGACAGAGACAGAGACAGAGACAGAGAGAGAGCGCACCATACTAGCTCTTAGCAATAAGCTCAGCAACCGGCTTCAGCTCCCTCCTACTCTCTGTATCAGCCAGATACTAACATGCTATTTACCATTCTTCCCTTTTCTACCTCTGCACATTTTCCCATCCTTTTCTCTATGTTTTATAGTGGCTTTCATGCTACTTCCAATTCCATCTATACCTAAAGGCCTTTTTTTCCATGAAGCCAAAATTGACTTTCCAAGTTGGAAGCAATTTCTGCCCCTCTTCTGTGCTAATAATACACTTTGTCTTTAAATTCGTTATCAACCTCTTTGCTTTTGCCTTTGTATCTTAGTTATAGCATGCATTTATTCTCAGTAATTTTAAGTTATTTGAGAATAGAAACTGAATCTTGTTAATCTTTACAGTCACCCAACCAAGCACAATGTTGAACTTTTAAAATGAAATGCTCATTTAAATAATTTTAATAAAACCAAGTAAATAAAAGGTCAACATAACAACTGGCTTTAACTAATTTAAAACATTTTTTTCCAAGATTTACAAGTTGCCTCCCTACATATTTAATTTCTAAAGAGTATAACTCAGAATGCCCCTAACCCAAATTAAGTCAATTGTGTAATTCTATTCATACTCTGATTCCTGCAGGGTGTTAGCTGACACTACTTAAGAAGGCATGCTGATTGCACATTGCATAAATAAACTGCCTCCCACTACGAATAAAATCAGGTCCTTACACTGAACAGCATGCGTTAAGAAAACAATGGCAAAACTCCAGACTCTCATTTTATTGAAATTTTAACATCCCTACAGTGAACCTGCTTCCCTAAAATAATCTAATTAAAACAAATATGTGAACATGTCCGCGTGTGTGTGTGTGTGTGTGTATAAACCAGATTCAGTGGGCTTTTTATTGCATCAAAGTCTGTAATGACTTTATACCTTTGTGCCACCTAAAGTTTTCCTTGAAGGTTTTTAACTCATGTGCATTTTTTGTTGTATTACATAAACTTGCTAATTGACTTAAGAATTTTTGAAAACATCATTTTGTCATCTTTGCAAAATATGTGATTAATAAGTGCTTTTAAGTTTAAAAAAGTAAACTTATTAGTGTTTTATTAATAACAGGATTATAAAATATATTTTAATAAATTTATGAACCACTTTCGTTATGTATAAAGACAGTTTTGACATTTTCTGAACTCCAAATTATTCAGAATATTTAATTACCAAGAATAGATACATATGAAAGACATTATTTATAGACAAAATATGGTTCATTGCATCTGATTAGGTAACCAAATATAAAATAGAATGTAGATTTAAACTTAACTGTATATTAGGAGTTTAGGAATGGTAATATTGCTATTATGAAGTAATGTTTGCAATTTCCTGAATTTGCCTTTTAAAATTCCCAGCCTGTTTTTTTTCTCTTCCTTCTTTCCATCTTTTCTTCCGTCCTTCTTTCCTTCGTTTCCTTTTCCCTTCCTCCCTTCCTTTGTTTCTATTTTAAACAGGTTTATTGATAACAAAAAATTGACATGTTGTAAATTGCACATATTTAAAGGGTGCACTTAGGTAAGTTTTGACATGCACCTACACACACAAAATCTTCACCATCATCAAAATAATAAAGTGACCTGTCATTCAAAAACTTTTTCTTTGCCCTTGGTGATCCCTTCCTGACCCCAGTCCCCAGCAATCCCTGTTCTGTTTTCTGTCACTTTATTAGTTTGTATTTTCTAGGCTTTATATAAATGAAGTCATAGCTATGTACAGCTTTTGTGTGGCTCCTTGCACTCATAATTATCTTATTTTTATTGATATATAACAATTATATATATTTATGGGGTACATGTGATATTTTGATACATGTATACAATGTGTAATGATCAAGTCAGGGTAATTAGGGTATCTATCATCTCAAACATTTATATTTTCTTTTTGTAGGGAGCATTTCAAAGCTTCTCTTTCAGTTATTTTGAAATACACAATAAATTATTGTTAAATATAGTCATCCTACTGTGCTATTGAATACTAGAATATATTCCTTCTATCTAACTGTATTTTTATATCCATTAACCAGTCTCTCTTCATCTCCCTCCCCTCTTACCCTTTCCAGACTCTGTTAATCATCATTCTATGCTCTACCTTCATCAAATCAGCTCTTTTAGCTCCTACCTATGAGTGAGAACATGAGATATATGTCTTTCTTTGCTCTGGTTATTTCACTTAACATAATATTCTCCAGTTCCATACATGTTTCTGCAAATGACAGGATTTCATTAATTTTTGTGGCTGAATAATATTCCATTCTGTATATATACCACATTTTCTTTAATCATTTATCCGTTGGTGGACATTTAGGTTGCTTCTATATTTTGGCTATTGTGAACAGTACTGCAGTAAACGTGGGAGTGCAGATATCTCTTCATTATACTGATTGCTTTTCTTTTGGATATATTCCCAGAATTGCTGGATCCTATGGTAGTTCTACTTTAAATTTCCATATTGTTTTCCATAGTGGCTGGACTAATTTATATTCCTACCAACAGTGTACTAGCCTTCCTCTTTCTCTCCATCCTCGCCCCGAGCATTTCAGATTGATTAAATTTTTTAAAAATTCTACTTATCTCTTTTGTTGGCTTTTAGCTGCAGCTATTTCTTTTGTTATTTTGGAGGTTGCTTTGTAGTTAATAGTACACATTTTGAACATAACAGACTCTACCTGCTTATGACATTGTATCAATTCACATACAATATAAAAACATAATAGTATACTTATACATCACCACCAACATTTTGCTATTGTTGTCAAACATCTGATTTTATATATTATAAACTCCATATTACATTATTTATCTGTTTGTATAAGTAGTTATCTCTACTATAAATATATTTTTAAAATAAAATAACTTGTGTATTTAGCCCTGTAGTTACTACTTCTAATTTTCTATATTTCTTTGTATAGATCTGTATTTCTGCCTGGTATCATTTTTCTTCTGCGTAAAGGACTTCCTTTATTTTTTTATTGTGTTAATATTTTCTCCTGATGAATGCTTTTAGCTTTTTTATGTCAAAAAAGTGCTTATACTCTTTTATTTTTAAAAGACATTCTCAATACTTGTAGAATTGTAGCTTGACAGATATTTTTCTCTTTCAGTTCTTTAAAGATGTTGCCATTATCTTTTCTCTTGCATTGTTTTTAACGGGAAATTCACTTTTTTCCATTTCTTTGTTCCTTTGCATGTAATGTTTGGTTTTTTTTTCCCCTCTAACTGCTCTTAAAATCTTTTTTACCACTGCTTTTAAGTTATTTTCTTATGTTGTAACTTGGCATGGTTTTCTTCATGTTTCTTGAGTTTGGGTTTCATTGAAATTCTTCAATCTGTGGGTTTGTAGTTTTCATCAAAATTTTTAAAATACAGACCATAATTTCATCAAATACATTTTTTCTGTCTTTAATCCTTCCTTTTGTGATACCAGTTACACTTACTTTAGGCTGCTTGAAGCTGTCCCAGAGTTCACCAGTGCTCTGTTTATTTACAATTGTTTTTTTCTTTTGAATTATTTCTTACCTTTTTAAATTTATTAGTCTTCTTCAATTTCTAATCTATCATTAATACCCTTTGTGTATTTCTTCTCTCAGACAGTTTAGTTTCCATTTCAGGTATCCAATCAACTCTTTTGTCTTGTCTCTACTTAACATGTTGAAAACATGGAATACAGCTATAATAACTATACTAATGTGATTATGAATTTTAACATCTGTGTCAGTTATGAGTCTAATTCAATTTTTTTCTCTCTCTCCAGTAGTCATATGTTCTTGTTTCTTCTCATTCCTGGTGATATTTGATTGAATGACAGATACTGTGATATTTTGTAACCCTATAAATATTCTTGAGCTTTGTTCTAGAATATAGATTAATTGCTTAGAAATAGCTTGATTCTTTCAAATTTTGCTTTTAAGATTTGTTATGTGCTACCAGAACCAGGTTTAATATAGGGCAAATTATTTTCCCTGACTGAGGCAAGATGTTTCTGATTACTTTTCCCAGTTCCCATGGGACTGGTAGCAGTAGAACCAGTTGTGGCCATGTGTGAGTCCTCCAGTTCTTTTGGGTATTTATTTTTCTCCCTCTGGCTTTGGGTAACTTCCTCATGCACATGTGCTGATAAGTACTTTGTTGAATATTCGTGGGTGACTCTCTGAAGATCTCAGGAGTTCTCTCTTTGAAGCTTTCTCTACTTCAGTACACTGTCCTGCAAACTCTAGCTACCTTGGTCTCCCCCAAACACTGGTATTCTCCTCTACTCAAGGAATCTTCAGAGATATGCCTGGGCCACCTCTCCCTGAATTTCAGCCTGAAAACTCTCTCAGGGCCATAAGCTGGGGCAATTAGAGGGCTCACATCATTTGTTTCTCATCATTCAAAGATCATTGTCCTTCCTCACTTGATGTCCCTGTCTTTAAAATCAGTTTTATGTATTTTGTCCAGGTTTATTGTTATATCAGGTGGGAGGGTAAATCCAGTCTCTGTGACCCTGAGATGGAAGTGATATCTCTCAGGCTTATTCTTTAAATTTGATACTTTGCTTTTAAATATTAAGAGGATAGCTTTTAAATCTATCCACAAGTAAAACATTGTAGGTATAGATACAATTTTTTTCTTCAAAATAAAATCCCAAATTGGATATAATTGCAATTATATATTATATTTAAAAAAATTTTTTATGATTTGTCAGGGGCACCTTCATACAAGAATTTTGATTGGAAGAGTGTGATTTTTCAGATCTAATGAAAATTATCTTAAATCAAATTTTCTGAATTATCATCATTACTGTGCTCATTTTAAAGTTGTATTTAAACTGCAGTGTTACTTAAGCTTCATATTTTAAACCATGAGTAAATGTTAAAAATAATATATATCTATGAATAAAATGTTATCTCTGTACATTGAGGGGTCAATGCTGACTAGAAAATCAAGTTCTAACTTCTCAGCAGAATCCTTGATGGGGAAGCTGTTTGCCTACCTTCTGTTTTTTTCAACCTAATTTTCTCCTCTCTGCCATATACTGTACTCAGGTGGTACTGAAGAACTCATAGGTCTCTCCACCTCTTCTGCTGTTTCTTGCTTTTGCACTGTCTCTTATGCTGTTCTTTTTTTCCTACTGATGCCCTTTCTCCTTTTTTAACCTGGAAAATTTCTTGTTATCTTTCAAGACATGTCAGATGCTATTTTTTTGTGGGAATTTTCTCCTAATTGCCTCAACACTGGCACAATGTCCCTATTTCTGTCACCTGGGACTACTTTCATCTCTGCACATACCTTGTTATATTGAAGTTATCTGTCTACCTTTTTGCATTCTAAATAAACTCAACAGCAGAGGTACATGTTTATGTGTTTCTAACCCTATCATCCAGCAGAGTGCTTGTCACAAAGCAGGTGTTTAGTAAATGTTAATTAGAAATAAGTGAACTGTTGGTTGAGTGAGATTCCTTTCTCATTCTGTAATTGTATTTTTCTAAAATGTTTTATTCTTCAGATATATTGCTTGATTTGATCCCAATTTAAAAGTTTTTGCTTTCCTAATTTTCCTTCTACCTATGGGATAGTTTACAATTAGTTCTTGCCTAACATTAGACTTACCCTCTCTGTTCTTTCTTGGTTTGGAAGTTTTACATGTTATTTCTTGGAATATCCTTATTTTTTTTACATGTCTGTTTATTTTTAAATACTTTCCTACAAAGTCTACAGTTATTCAGTATCATTACTGGAAAACAAAAACAGAAACAAACTGGCATGGTAGTGTCCCTTAGAATTCCCTTTCTCATCTCTTTTATTTTTGTTTGCTAGAGTTTTAATTATAGATTTTTAAAGCATAAAGTTATTGCTATTATGTTTGCAAGAAATACTTTTAAAAATTTTAGCAAAATATTATATTGACTCATTTGCTTACCATTGCTACTTATATCCACACACTTTCATTCTGGGGTTATTTTCTGTCTTTCTGAGATAAATCCTTCAGTATTTTTTTTTTTTTTTTTTGACAAGAGTCTGTTATGGTAAACTCAGTTTTAATATGTTTTTATTTCATTTAAGATAAATGTTTCTGTATCATTTTTGAATAAGTATTTATGTGGGTATTGATTTCAAGATTGACAGTTATTTTACCTCAGCTTTGAGGATACCACTTCCTTACTTTCTGGTGTCTACTCTTGCTGTCAATCTGATTGTTTTTCATTTTAAGGTATTTTGACACTTCTCTACATAAATTAATACATCTACATCATTGATCTACCCTTTCATTTGATACATCTAGGTTCAGATTGCCACTGCTCAGCCTGCTATTTATCCTCTGTATTGCTTGATTGGCTTTTTCCAATCTGAAGACACATCTTTTATAAATTCTAAACACTTTTCAGCCATCCTGTTTTCAAGTATACTCCCCACCCCAACATTCTAACAATTTTGTTTTTCTGGATCTCCTGTTAAGCATATGTTTGAGTTTTCCAATCTATTTACTTGTACATTTTATATTTTATAGCTCTTTTTCTCTCTATGCAAATACTAGATTTTTAAAATTCTACCTCCTAAATCACTAGCTCTCTTCTTACTTCAGCTGTATTTTATGTACTCTTTATGCTATTTTATCAAGTCTTTATTTCATATCTGAAATTTTCATTACTAAAATCTTTTAAGATTTCTTTTTTCATATCTATTTTTTTTAATATTTTCCTTGTTTAATTGCAAGGTAGAAACTACCCATCCTGTATCTTCTTGAGAATTCAAAATGCACTCATTCTAAAGACTTTTTAAGTTTGTCATATTACTTCTCTTTCCTTGGGTATGAGTTCTTTCTTCTGATATATTTACTGACTGTACCTCATAGTTTTAAGTTTCTTGTTTTGCTTTGTAATTTCAGTTTCTTAGTTCATCTTTTGTAGATGCTCTAAACTCATGCATACTATTCTGTGCCATGGAGTTTGGATGGGCTTCCAGGATGTTCAGCTCCTTACCCATTGCTGAGATGCAGTTGGTATGCACTCCTGAAAAGGACAGGATAGCTGCTACAATATTGAAATATTTTCTCACCAGCTGGCAAATAGCTGCTTTTTTAAGCTTCTGAAAGAATGTTCCACTCCTTTTAAACTCTGGCCTCTCTCTCTGGGAACCCCAGGACCTACCCATAACTCAGCTAATAAATAGTTAATGGACAAGCAGAGGGCCTCTAGCACTCTATTCCAATACCAGGATAGAGTCCTTTCTGATTAGTGGGTGCATGTACCATAAAAATTAAAATTTCTTTTTATATTACCCTATCCCCACCTTATCCCCACCCAAATCTTAATACTGGGGAGTTGGGGGCTTTTCTACTGTATAGGAAACACTAGCCCTGATACCACACCCATGATGGTGGAGGGCTGCCCTCACCCTCATTCTTTTTCTTTCACCCAGCCTTTCTGTTTCCTCAGGGAACCATGGGCAAGCGACATATTGCCTGTTATACCACAAACTGTAGGGGGGGTTATGCCAGTCTTAGAAGCTAGGTACTTATGAGTAACTCTAGCCACTTGCTCCTTCACAAAACCTATTTCTGGTCTCCTGACATTTACAAAGTAGTTATAGCTTCCCTTCCAGCATAGACTTCCAGACTTTCAAGCTTTGACTGCCGCTGCTCAAATCCATTTCCCAGTAGCTCCTTGTGGGTTACACTGTTTCAGCCCCCAACACACCACTATAGGTTCTTTCTGTAATTAGTCCACCGATATTTTTCAATGGTTTTCAGCCATGAGCATTTGCTTCCTTTATGCTTGCTCTCTTTTCTCCAGGAGCACATTCGTGTTTTATATTTGTACTCTAGGAATCAGCCTCTTGCCTCCTCCCTCCAAACACTGGCGTCCTTTGGAATACCCCATATTAAGTATTGGGAATATTCAGATTTTATGTTATACACATTTCTCATTGATTTTTATTAACTTTTTAAAAAATAATGTTTCCAACATATTTAGACTCACTGTGTGGGGAGGGAGCCTTTGGCCATATACTTTCATATTTATTTTTGAAATATTTTATACAACTTGCAATTTTAATGAATTAAATCACTTACTAGTCTACGGGTATGTTGCTATGTGAATAAAGTGTCTCTGCGAATCACTCTGATTTTTCAGTGTTGCAGGTTTAAATTTTCTAAAATTTGGGAACATTTACTTCCCAGTATTACCAGTTCCTAATTCTTCCTGCATCACTTTTGTGTTTAAAAATTATCTTGCTTTCATAATTGATGAGGACAGGAATAAGGTGCTTTGAATACTTAAAGGATCCCAACTATGCTAGAGCAGTAGGTACGTTCTGCTAGTGAACTTCAAAGCCATATTGTGCTGAGAGTTTCAAAGCAACATTTTAGAGGTTCATTTTAAATCTCTCTTATATTTGACCTTGAGCTGCATTTGAGCATTGTTTATATCGCATGTGTAGCACTATAAATGATCTATCGGGCTGGTATAAGACACTGCTAATGAGACTCTTTTAAAGTAATATTGAATATAGATGGAAATAGATTTTATGCGTTACAAGGAAAGTAGGCCAATTAGAGATAAAGCTTAATAGCTTAAGGGCGGGAGCTAGAACATTTACTTACACTTGACAGAATGAACAGGGAAGAAAAACAATCTTAGCAGAGCCTTATTTTTAAAGTTATACCTTCCTTTTAAAAAATAGATTTTAAGATTTTGAGCTTCTTGAATGAGGTAATTTTATCGTGGTTTTGATGTACACAAAATCAGCATTTTTTTTATCTGTGGGCTTGTACCAATGCTCAATAAAACAAATATTATAATGTGCTGATTTATGCCTTGATTTTTCTATTAATAATATGAAAAAGGCTTCATTTTTCCCTGAAAACTATTCTAGTCATCCTTACCTCTTTTATACTCTTACATGCTACTTAGGAACACTCTTTAACGATGTACAAATTCTCAAATTTTCTTTTCCAGCAAGATGGTGAATTGAGATTTTAAAAGAATGATAATACCTATAAATGTCTGTATAAAGAATAAAAGCCAGGCATGGTGGGCACACACCTGTACTCTTAGCTACTTGAGAGATTGAGGTAGTAAGATCGCTCTAACCCAGGAATTCAAGGCCGGCCTGGGGAACATAGTGAGACTCTGTCTCTTAAGGCAAAAAAAAAAGAATAAAAATTGTCAGGATTCAGAAATAAGGAGAGGATTGTGGATCAGAGTGTCATGGTTCTGAGGGAAGTCTTGTAAGTCTTATAAAACTGTAATCTTTTGTTTTAACATATATGGGACAAGGCCTTGAGTGCAAATGAGGAAAGGAAGTGCTCCAACCTTAGATAATGACTTGGTTTTCCAAGAGTTTAATTCTCTTTAAAAAGGTGAATGAGAAAAATCCACCTAAGCTCAGGAAGATTATAAGAAAGCTACCATTTTTCTCTGCCTGATGTTGGGCTGAAAAAAAGTCTTTCTGGAGAAATGGAAAAACTCTTTTCCCAGGTTTGAGATCTAGCTATATTCATTGGGGTTTCTCACAGAATAAAACTCAATATAATGTTGAAAGTATATTCTCTCAACACAGGGTTGCCTCAGGGGAAGGGGACTGGAGGAGGAGAAAACCCTGATAGGCATAAGCACATAATCAAAGAATACACAAAAGATAGGCAGAAGTCACAACAAGAGAATCAAGTATTACAAATGTAAGATAATAGAAAAATAATCTGTAAGTAATATAGCATGTATTTACTTACAATGACTAAAGATATAAGCAAGAAGATTCAAATCCAAAGAAAGGAAGTACACTCTTTAGTCAATGCTACAATATCAAATAACCCCCAAATCTCAGTGACTTAAACAACAAAGGATATTTCTCATCATACCAAAGTCTGGACAGGCAGGTGGGTATAGAGTGGTGGCTTGGAATGTGCTGAATAAGGGGTCTTGGCTCATTTCTTCTTGATGTATCACCATTTTGTGAGGTGTCTTCATAGAACTTAGCCATACACTGAGCAGGAAGAGAGTGAGAAGTATCTCACAGAATTTTTTATGAACCTTAAGGTGAATACTGTTATTTACCCACATTCTGTTGTCCAAGCCGCCATCCTGTAAAGCTAGTCAAACATCAAAAGAAATGGGAACAGGATTGGTAAGCATCTGGTCAATCTCTACCTATATACAACAATTTAGAACAGTTCCAATTAGAATTATTAGAAATATAAAATAAAGACATCCATTCTTTTGTTTCACATAAATAGATGATAGATAAACGGATTTCCTACTTTGTCCAGCTACTGTTCCAATTGCTGGAGATGGAGGAAATGAACAAAAAAAATCAATGTTCCTGCCCCTGTGGAACTACACATCCTACCCATGGAGATGCACAGTAGGCACATAGACAAAGGATTAGTGAGAGCGTTGTCAGGTGCTATAGAATTGAAGCAATATGAAAAGATGCAGAGAGGTGAACGTTGCTATAATAGGTAGAATATTCAGGAAAGCAGTTCCTCCAGTCCTCACTCCCCAGAGGTGATATTCGAGAGAGACTTTAATCTTCTTGTTGCTAAATTCAACATTTAGTTGTTTTCACTTCATCTTGACCTATTAGCCACATTTGGGCCTATTGCTCATGCCCTCATTTTTTAAGAAAATTGCTTCACTTGGTTTCCAAGGTATCACCTTCTACTGAGTTTGTCCTGCCTCACTGTATTATTTTCTTATTGCTGCTGTAAGAAAATACCAGAAACTTAGTGGCCTAAAACCACACAAATTTATTGTCTTAGAATTGTAGGGGTCAGAAGTCCAACCTGGGACTGAGCTGACAATAGGTTTCAACAGGGCTGCTTTCCTTTCCGCAGGCTCTAAGGAGAGACTCCAGTTCCTTGGCTTTTCCAGCTTTTAGAACTCACCTACCTTCCTTGGCTGTGGACTCCTTTCTCGGTTTTCAAAACCAGCAAGTTTACCTTTATCCATTCTTCATTTGTCACTTTTCCCTCTCAACTCTTCTGTCTCCCTCTTCCACTTTTAAGGACCCTGGGAGTTACACTGGGCCCACCCAGATAATCCAGGATAATTTCCCCATCTCACAATACTTAATCACATCTACAAACTCCCTTTGGTCATGGAAGGTAACATGTTCATGTTTTTCGGGGACTAAGGTGTATATATATTTGGGGTGGGGAAGATTATTCTGTCTATAACATTCAATGACTGCTTTTTTCTCAGTTTTCTTAGTCATTTCCTCCTTATCTCTCTGACCTTTAAATATTCAGTACCAGGGCATAAATGCAGCTGTGTTGCTTATTAGAGTATTGAAATACGTTTTTATTTATTACAAGTACTTTGCCAATACCTCTGAGTCCCAGACATGTCTACCTTTTGCCCTGGGTCCCTGACCTACCCTGATGGCTTTACATCCCTGCCCCCACAACAAAAATAAAGAATAAATATCTGGCCTAGCCAGAGGCTTTGAAGACACTGACCCAGCATTGTGGTCAGGCTCTGTTCAGTTTGGTTAATCCTCCGTGCATACCAGTTGTTAGGTGTTTTGAATAGCATCCCTGGGAGTGCCTCTTTCTCAGGTAGTCATTTTCTTGGTGATTTCATCTAGTCTTCAGACTTTAAATACCATCTAAATGCCAATGACCCTCAAAATTTCACTTTTAGCCCATTTTCTTCTCATACACTTCAGAATCTTAAATCAAACTACACATTCAACACCTCTGAGGATGGATTTTGGACATTTAAAACACAACTCATGTATCCATGAACTACTGCTTTAATCCCCCTGCTGCAATTTTGCCCCATAGTGCGGTCTTCTGTCTATCAAAAAATATCGACTCTATTGACTTTGTTTACCTTATAAATATACACAGAATCTGATTATTTCTTGCCTTCCTTACAGTAACTAACTCAGTCCAAATCCACATTAGCGCTCACCTGT